>NW_027132659.1:0-45402 GCF_026122565.2 Emydura macquarii macquarii | reverse complement strand
TCTGACAGCTCCCACAGTGTCTTAGGTGTTCGTTAATTGCTGCAATTTGCATTTCACTCCTTTGGGCTAAGCAGAGATCAGGACCGGCCCTTTCCTGGTCTCCCAGCTCTGTACCATGGCCATCACCTCATTGTCAGTATTAGTTCCCTTAGTCCATTGGGCCTTGCACCTTCACACTGAGGGATCTAATGATTTTCAAAAAGGGGCTTAATAGAAAGAAGCAAGAGAGAAGGAGAGATACCAAAGGCCATTTCACCTTCTGTGCCCACACCCCCACACTCCCACACATCCCTGTCTCCCTTTCAGGCCCTGTTGCTTTCATCTATTCTGCACACCCTGTCTCTGCATCCTGGACCTTACCATGTCTGCATGGTGCTACGCGTACCCTGGGTGGTGAATTTCCTGGGTTTATAACACTTGGCTTTGGGATCATTTCTACCCGCTGGTAATGTAATTTACTTAATTTGCTCTATCCCCTCAGCCATAACTCCATAGTGACAAAGCTTCGAATCTGGGATGTATCTTGGTTTCTTCACTAAGAATCTTATCCATGCTCACTAAACCAGAAACCTAACGAGCATGTGGCCATGTGACGCTCCTAATGATTTGAAGATTGGTAATTGTGACCAATGGAGATGTGGCCCTTCCTGTAAAGATCTCTATACCTTTCATCACCATATAAATTTGACAGATTTCCACCCCGCCTTTTTGGTTTATGTCCTTCCCTCCAGTCTCATTTTTCGACATGTAGACTTTTGGCATGGTGGCCATTTTGAAATATTTTTATGCAGAACATTAGGACTGCTTGTGTGTGTATGTGTGTTTCACTTTTACAGCCATTTTAAAGGTTAGAAGAAAAGAGTCTTTTTTCAGAAGAAAATACGCTCTTTGTGCATTTTAAACATAGTTTATTAACAGAGGAATAAAGTGGTAAGGCAGAAATATGTTAACAGGCCTTTTTAGAAAAAAAAATTTATACATTAGGTTATTTTGAAATAAAGGCTGAAAAATCATTATGTTTTTTGAAGTAAAGTCATTAAAAATTAGCAACAGAAAATGTGTTTTTAGAGAAAAATAATTTTATGAATTTAGGATATTTTGAAATATAGTCTGAAAATAACTGTATGTCTTTCAAAATAAAGGCATTAAATATTAACAATAGAACATCCATTTTTTTGAGAAAATAAAGCAGGGTGGGGTTAAAGAAGACACAAAGTGAGAGACGCTGTAGAACTGCTGAGAAAAGCAAAAGACTTTCAGCCTGTTACAAAAAGAGAGAAAATAAATTCAGAGAAGCAGCAAAGAAAGTTTTAAAACAACAGGAAAGGCAGAAAGCCTGTGTCACTGACCAAGTGGCAGACAGAAGAGGAGTGACAGAGGATGTGGAGAAAGCTGAGGTACTCAATGCCTTTTTTGCCTCTGTCTTCACAGACAAGCTCAGCTCCCAGACTCCTGCACAGAATGGGAAGGAGGTGAACATCCCTCAGTGCTGAAGGAACAGGTTCAGGACTATTTAGAAAGATTAGACATACACAAGTCCATGGGGCCAGATGCAATGCACCCGAGGGAGCTGAGGAAGTTGGCTGATGTAATTTCAGAGCCATTGGCTATTATCTTTGAAAGCTCGGGGCAATTGGGGGAGGTCCCTGATGACTGGAAAAAGGCAAATATAGTGCCCATCTTCAAGAAAGGGAAGAAAGTGCATCCAGGGAACTACAGCCAGCCTCACCTCAATCCCTGGAAAAATCATGGAGCAGGTCCTCAAGGAATCCATTTTAAAGCACTTGGAAGAGAGGAAGGTGATTAGGAACAGTCAACATGGATTCACCAAGGGCAAGTCATGCCTGACCAAATTGATTTCCTTCTATGAAGAGGTGACTGGCTCTGTGGATGTAGGGAAGGCGGTGGACATGATATACCTTGACTTTATTAAAGCTTTTGACACAGTCTCCCACAGTATTCTTATCAGCAAGTTAAAGAAGTGTGAGTTGGATGAATGGACTATAAAATGTACAGAGAAATGACTAAATCATCAGGCTCAACTGGTAGCGATCAATGGCTTCATGTCTAGCTGGCTGCCGGTCACAAGCGGAGTGCCCCAAGAGTCGGTCCTGGGGCCAGTTTTGTTCAACATCTTCATTAATGATCTGGAGGATGGAATAGATTGCACCCTCAGCAAGTTTGCAGATGACAGGGGGAGACAGATTTGCCTGTAGCTGTTATCAAAGAGGAGGAAAGCAAGTTAATCCTGTTAAGGCAGAATACTTTTATTGTTTCACCTCACTTATGGCTAGAACACCAAAACCCCAAGGTTATTAAACAAACTCACATAGACAAATTATCTGAATAGAAGGCATGGCATAACAAAAGTGCTTGTAAATGCACTCTTGCAGTAGATTTACTATTAATGCTAATGTTAACTTTTGTAACCAATTTGTTGCTGATATCAAGATCTGTAAAAATGCACAATGGGCATGATCTTTTGAAAAAAGGGTACATAAGAACACACTATGTGATGAAAAACCTTTTATGGTTATGCTGTTTTGTTAAATGAAAATTCACTTTGTGTTGAAAAGCCTGGTGATGTTAACATTTCACAGCTAATGTCTGTAACCAACCCTAGAACTCCCCGCAGCAGAAAACCCATTGCAAGCTTAGACTGTTGTGCAAAAAAGGGAAACTTAGGTACAAAACCTTATAGCCTTCATGGCTAAATGTCAGAGTGAATGCCCTCTGGAAAACATGAATGTCTATGCTCAGCTGACATGTGGGCCAGACCCTGGAATCTCTCTTCCTTGTCACACTGGCCAAACAGAGACTTTGAGACCAGGGTAGCTCCCTCCATGGGTGAGTTATTACTCTTCAAAGACAGGTTTAGGAACATTCCTCTCCTTGTCATAATTCTCCTGAGACTGGCTCATGATAATAACCTGATTAAACAAAGTTTCACTATCACTTCCCATAGATTGCTCAGACACATCTGATTGATTACAGGTAATGCATAAGATTCACATCCATACTCTTTCTGGGACTGGGGTATGATATTAAACTGGTTAAACATAGTTACTATGTAATTACCACACATATCCAAATTGTTATAAACTGGACAGGTTCTCACCCAATTTCTGCTGTTCAGAGAAGCTGCACTTCCAGGATGATACAGTTTTTGCTGTTCTTTTATTTCTTCGATCTGGAGTTTAAGTCTGGTAACTTTCTTCTGAGTTTGCAGCTTAAAAAAGCTATGTATCTGACTGAAATGTATCTGACTTCGTTCTTAGACCAAGATTCCTGTACAGTGTGTGCAACCCAAACATTGGAGCACTTACTAGGACACTGAAAGTGAAATGAATTATAAGGAGTTGAATTGATTTTCCCCCCATTGTCTCCACTTAGAGTTAGAGAAACACAGAAAGTAAAGCACATAAGTAGTTACCAACTACATTAAATTTTTAAAAATTCTTTAATCCATCAAGCAGCCATTTTGTAGCTGTGTGTCTGCCGTGCTGTGAGTCCTTCTCTTCCAACTGGTGAGTAATCTAAGCTCCTTTTCTACTTACTCTTTCATATTTCTGAGGGGGGCAGAGTCTCACAAACTTGAGTGCCTCAGTGAATTTCATTGGGGTGATGTTTGCTCTCTCAAATCCTTACAGCAAAACACTAGAAACCTCCTTCCAAGCTTAATATTTAATCATAACTCTTTGCATAAAACCAACCTTCAGTGCACATAAACCAAATCCTACATAAACCATTTGTGAGATTTGGCAGCCAAAATTTGTTCATTGTGGATCCATGCTGCTAACATCAATCATTTAATTACGCTCTAGATAGTGATTTTTTTAAGAGATTATTTTTTTAAATTTGGTATCTCAGCTATTTTTGAGCCATCATTAATTTCACCCCTTCCTCCATTTGTTAATTAATGCACAGACTTTCTCTCTAAAACATCTTTCCCCCTTGACAAAACGTTTAAATGTTCATCTTAAGTCCTGTAGTTTAGCATCAGCTCATTTATGTTAGTGGTGAATGATGATCAAGTCACAGCACATAATCTGAAAATTTCTTTCATGATGGAAAGATGTCCAAAAATGGCATGCCCAGGAATAATCTAGAGCAGTGGTTCCCAACCTTTTTGAGTGAAAGCCCCACTAGTGAACACTAGGTAAAACACATGCCCCCGCCCCACTGCCCCGACCTGCCCCGCCCCCTCACCGGCCATAAACACATATCATGTTAATAATAACACCACCGCATTATATAATAGTAATAAATGACTCTTAACTGAGTAAGAAGCGAAGCCTTCCCTGGTGCAGCCGCCACCACATGCCCTGTGTGCCCCCCCTTTTCCTGTCCCTCAGGGACTGAGCGTAATGGAGGCGGCTCTGGTGGATAGGCCGGGGCTGCTACAGGCCTCCACCAGCCTGGGGGTGCTCCTCTGTGGTCAGGGGCCTGGCTGGGGGAGCTGTCGGCGGGCCTGCTCTTCTGCTCCAGCTGGCATGGAGCTTGAGGCTGCTGTGCCTGGTGTGGCGCTCGGGGGGGCTAAATCACCTCAATATTACTGAAGCCTCATGGACCCCCTGGAATCTCTGGCACCACCCAAAGGGATCCCACCCCCAGGTTCGGAACCGTTGATCTAGTGATCATGCAGCCGCTGTGCTGGCCCTGTATATAATGGAAACCACTTCAAGCCAGGGGGTACTGCCCCCACCACCTCCCAGCACCTTTAGTTCCAGCACCTAACCCCACCCTACCAATATCTGAAATGGCCACCCTGCAACCGCTGCCCTCAAGCAGTCATTTTGTAGCAGAGTGTGTGCTGAAATGGTGCCCCTGCCAGATTCGTATACACTGTGGCTCTGGCTGGTTTCTAATGTCTTCTAAAACACAACACAGCAAGCACCATAGGAGGGCTCGCAAGTATTTAAGGGAATACAAGCCTATTCCCCTGCACACTACACTAAGTAACCGTGGGACCTTATTTCTTTAAACCGCATCCGCTCAGTCTTTCACTGTGGTAGCTCTAACTTAGGAGTGCTGTCTGCCACTGGAATGGTAGCTCTGAGACAAACCAATACACACTAGCGGTGCGATATAAATGAGGATGTTTTATGGGACACTTTAACAGCAGCAACAACAACAGACAAATGCTGCTCCATATGCCTCCAAGGAGACTGCTTTACCATTTCTGTTGAAAAGCTAAGGCTGGGTTACAAAACACACAGCAAAAAAGAAATGGGACACACAGCAAAAAAGAAAAACACACAGCAAAAAAGAAATCTTAAAACAAACAAACAAAATCCCATTTGGCAGAAACAAACCACATTTTTAATTTAAGATTTCTAACTTTTAAAAAGGAAAATTTTGAAAAAAAAATCTAAAGATTTTCACCAATAATTGTTTTTGGAAAAAAGGCTGCATTTTGACATTTTAAAAACTTGTTTGAAAAACATTCTAACGAGCTTTAATCTCTCAAATAGGTTTTACGAGTGAAGGTCAGTATCTTGATCCCTGATTACAGAAAGGGAAACTGAGGAACAGAGAGATTCAGTGACTTCCCCAACTCTCACAGGGAGTTAAAGTCAAAGTAGATAATAAAACCAAGATCTTTCATTCCTACACTATTCACTAGGCAGTGCTGCTTCCTCAACCTCGTTATGTCTTCTAAAGACTTTGATAACAACGATGGTGAAGGACTTACCCGAAGACAACCAGGCACTTGCAGCTACAGTTTGATTGAAAAAAAACTTGAATGGCTGGGGGCTGGGACTTGTACTAATTTTATTTAGATATTCAGTCTGACTGTAATCATGCTGACTGGAAAGTCTCAGCCAATAAGAGCCCAGGACTGCTGTACAGAATGCAGATCCCTGCAATTTCTTTGGCTATCGCCTTCAGAATGAGCCATCCCTCTGCCTCAGTGTCTCAAGTCACGTAGTCACCAGAAAATGGAAAACCAGCCAGGTCAAGTTTCCATATTTGGTCATTTACAGGTAACATATGTTGACAGTGTTTTTCTTGGCATGTCTTTAAATTACAATGTGACTATTTAAAAGCAGCTCAGAGTTGTTTCCCATGTATGTTTGTTCTGCTAACTTTCCTTCACTTTCCCTCTCCCTTTTACTAATTCTGTCCTACCTATAAAAATCCCCTTTAATTTTTCTCTCTTGATCCAGTCTTGTTCTTACCTCTAGAAACCACAGAGGGAAGAATATATTGCCAGAATTTTCCGAAACTTTGGGCAGGTGAAGGACTCTAGGGCCTGGTCTATACTGCAGAGTTGGTTGACGCAAGGCAGCTCATGTCCATCTAACTCTGTAAATGTCTACACTAAAATTTTGCTCATGCCAAAATAACTCACCTGCTAAACCAACTTAATAGATCCACCTCCAGGAGTGGCATAGAGTTTAGGTTGACGTAGTCAGGTCGATGCAGTGTCAGAGCAGACATTGCGTTACTTATGTCAACTTTAGTGGCCTCCAGGATGTGTCCCACAATGCCCTGCCTTGACCACTCTGATCACCATTTTGAACTCCACTGCCCAGCGGCCAGGTGCACAGGTACACGCCCCGCCCCTTTAAAGCCCCAGGAATTTTTGAAATTCCATTTCATCTTTGCCTGGCATGGGGAGCTCAGTGACCAATTGCCTAGCTGAGCGGCCCGGCTCCACACCACAGACACGCTCCTGTCTGGAATACACAGGAGGTGGTGGATCTCCTGGATCTGTGGGGAGAAGAGGCTGTGCAGAATTCAGTTCAGTTACCCTATCTGTGTATACTCATGCCCGGGGGCTATTGCCCTCTTATTTCCCCAACTCTCCCCCACGGGCTATAATCACCATGGTTGAGGCTGTATGAGGCCCAAGGAGACGTGAGAATGTAGTGCTTGCAAATTGTGGATCAAAGGAAGTGAGTCCAGTACACCAAGTTTCCATTTAGTGTGCGATACCTTCTAACCGCAGCAAACAGACACGCTGCAGACTGTGGTTGACCTTCAGGTTCAACAGTCCCGTGTTTGCCTCCCTACGTAGCCCATAGAGAACTGCATTCTGGGACTTCCCTAGGCTCTTACCCCATCTCCCGTGGCATCCAGGGCCACCGCACAGCCCCTGCCGCTCCACCCTGGGAGAGAACAGGCAATCCCAGAGCCACACACACTGAGCTGTGAACACCAGCAGGAGTCTGTATTTGGGAAACGTAAACGACTGGTCTTTTCCCTTCAAAGGGTCTTTTCCCTGGATTTATAAAGTTTCATTCAGTTATAAATGAGACCGCTTGCACGGGGGTGGCATAAAAATCTATTTTTGGAAACTCATTCATCTTTATCAGTTCCCAACATATGCTGGCTGCAGCTAACATCATTCACAGATAATAGTAATAGGTCCCCCAACACTTGAAATACCACGGAAAAGTAGCCTTTTCTGGTGCTGTGCTGTGTGGCAAGGTGGTCTGGTACCAAAATAGGAATAGGAGTGCCGTGTACTGCTCCACCGCAGTTTGGGAACCCCTTTGCAATAAAACCACCCACTCCGTTCTGCACATTGCCCAGACTGCACTGACCTGCAGGTTTGTGGGGATTTTTGAAAAGAGGGGTGAACCATTATGGGATGCAGATGAAATTATGGGATGAAGAACACTGCATTATGGGACATTGAAATCACGTTCCCCCTCACCCTGCATGACTTGTTTGGCCTGTGCTAGATGGGGGCGAGTTGCACAGTGCCAGAGCTACCCACGGTGCCCTGCTCCCTGCATTGACGCAAGCGCTGCTAGAGAGGGCATGCGCTGCTGATACAAGGAACGTGGTGTGGATGCAGAAAAGCAATTGAATTAGCGTGGTGGCCATATGGCAACATAACTTGGGTCAACATAATTTTGTAGTGTAGACATGGCCTAGATAATTCAAACTGGTGATTGATACAAGACTAATAAGATAATTAGTAAGTAGTCCAATTTGTTATGTTTCGCTTTGGAGTTTTAGGCAGATGAAAGTTGCTTGTGTAAGGTAGAAGGGGTTGTTTTCTTGTTAGTCAAAACCACAGACCTGAGGAAAAACCGCTGTGAGGAAATACATGGGACAAGCAGTTGCTCACTGACAAACAAGTGAGCCTAGGCACACAATTGAAACAGGCGGTAAAAAGCAGCAAGCTTTAGCGCAGGAGGTCCATTGGTAGCCGGGACCGATGGGAACGCCTGAATAATGAGGTGGATCCTCCTAGCTCTACTTTCAGTAACCAGCTGTTAGTTTCTAGTATTATCATGTCTAGTAGGGCTTATAGTTATGCTTAACAGAGCGTATGTGATTTATTACTATAGTAACGCAGCCCAGCCTTTGGGAAATAAATGTGCTTTTGGCTAAATTTCAACTCAGAGGCTTATTCAGAGATAAGGATCCAAATTTCCAACAGCAGGTAAAAGGGTTTTGAATAGAGCTGGTCAGAAACCGGGTGCTTGTTTCTGTGGAATATTTTAACTTTTTCCCAAAAAAACCCCAAAACCTAAAACTAAAATTGGTGAACTGAAACCCCAACAGAACGGTCACTTACCGGACAGCTGGTCACTGGTGGAGATGCACCAAGTAATCCACGAGGAGAGTCTCTGGCATGAAATCAACAGGCCTTTCAGTCTCTATGATCTGGCTACACAGAGGCAAGGAGAATGTCTGAAGAGTTGGCTCCTGACACTAAATGTCCCAAATTCAACCATTAAACACATATTAGAAGAATATATAAATGGTAATTAGAGCCATTTCTTATAAATAGCTAACAAAGCCATGTTAGATAGACTAGAACTTTGAAATTTAGACTTGTATTGTTAGAAAATTGGAAAAAGATTATTGTATTTGTCTGTGTTTACATCTATATTGTTAGAAGTTAACAATGTAACTAGATGGTTCCTCTCTGTCACTATATTCTGTGGATTCAGAGATCAAAAGGGGATATTAACACTTAGATGAAATTTGGGCATTGTCTTTCTTTCTTTTTGAAGTTTGTAACTGTGCTTGGCTGGTTATGGGCAGTTACCTTATGCTAATCAATGCAGCTAATTACCAGTGTGTGCCTAGGAAGTAGAGATTTAGTTTCAAAACAACCATATACATTCTTCACCCAAGGAATCCCTGTGACGTTAACTACTGACAAGAGGCTATCTAGCCTGCCAGAGGTGTGTGAAAGAACTCAAGAGCCCTGATTCTGTCATCTCAGCTCTGCTTAGGTTTTGTCAGGGGAAGATTAAATCTCAAGACTGAAGTCTCCAGCTCCAGGTGGGATTACCCTGGTATTTGACATGGATTGCCTATTTGGACTATAACCTGATGAACTGATTCTGGAAAGAACTTTTTGCAACTAAGCAACTCATCATCTCTACTAGGAAACTGACTAAGAACTTTATTCATGTCTGTGTGTACAATGCTCTTTTAACCAATACACTCTCTCTCTTTCTTTTTTAAAAATAAATCTTAGTTTAGTTAATAAGAATTGGCTGGATGCATGGATAAAAGGAGCTTGACCCCATCCGGTGAGCTATCCTGTGGACAGTTTAGCCAGTGACTAAGTAATTGCTGCTCCTAGGACTCAACAAAGCATCGAAGGACGTGTGACTTAGTCCTTTAATCCGGACTCCATCTTGTCTCTGTGAATTTCCACAATCTGTGAATTTCCCATATGGCAGAGGTTATTTAAGGCCCTGAAAACATCTCTATTTTGTCTGCATTTCCTGCTTCACTTCTCTGGACTGGATTTCAAACAAAGAAGCTCTAAACAAGGATTGACGACACCCCCTTCTCCCGCAAGCTGTTTGGGTGATTCCAGAGACTTTGCAAATGAAGAACTTTGCTGCTCAGTTATCATCTCTACTTTGAAACTGACCTATGACTTTTATTCGCATTTGTGTGCAATGGTCGTTTTACCAATATTCTCCCTTTTTTAACAAATATTAGTTTAGTTAATAAGCATTGGCTTCAAGCATGTATTTGGGTAAGATCTGAACTATTCATTGACCTGGTGGGTAATGTGTCCAATCCTTTGGGGTTGGTAGAACTTTTTTCACGTATGATAGACAAGATTTTCAGTAATCCCCGTCATATTTGACTTGGCTGTCTGGCTGGAGGCCAGAAGGCTGGATGACATTAAGGGAATTGTATTTCAACTTCTGAATAACCAGTAAGGTGATCAGAAGCTGTTTGTTGCTGGCTTGGTATAGCTCATGGAAGAAAAACCATCTAATATTTAGGGCTTTGCCTACCCCATTCTTTGCACTTTTGCTCTGTTTAAGCCATCTCAGCATGGCTTCCCAACATCACACCGATAGGTCACTGATTTCTCCTCCATCAGTCAGGTGTCCTGCAAAGCCCTGAGTTTGGCTGCTGCTCAGCGGAGGGGGTGATGCTGGTGTCAGCAATGGGCATGGGTGTCAGAAGGGGCTGACAGAGTCATTCATTGTCTCAACTTGCTGTGTTTTCAATGCCCACCCACCCACCCTCCCAAGAGTTTGGATGTAGCAGAACTGCTGTGTCATGTAACTGTGTCAGGCACCCAGAGTTGAAAAGCATGAAGTCTCTGGTTTAGTCCCAACTACCCCCTAAGCGTGCAGCATAAATACAGCTGGCCTTATAGCTACACTGGTACCTCTTGGCTGTGATTACTTTGGTCTCTATCCCCCATCAGTGAGCTGGCAAGTCACAGGATATTGAGGGACTGCGTGTTGCCCCCGTTGTCGTGCCAGCAGGGGTCGAAGCAGGGGTAGATGGAGTTTCTGTTGAAGGTGCTGTGGAAGGTGTGCAGGTGGATGGGTGCTTTGGGGTGATCTGCGTTGTGGAAGGAGATCTCCATGGCCTAGTAGTCGAGATAGATCCTGATGGTCTCAGGGTGGGGACAGATGTCTATGGACCATGGGTTGGTGTCAAATATCCAGTACTTCTTCCTGCCCTTCTGCCCATTGTAGCTGATCATCCAGTAGCCCTCGGTGCAGACCTCCTTGGATGACTACCAATGTCTCCTCTGCATCAGCTGTCCACGTATCTTTGCTTGGCTTGAGATGACTCCCAGGTTCCAGCCTCGTTTCCAGCCCACGAACACCTGCGCTGAAGCTCTGCCTGGCCACCACACAGTAGACCGTGTCAAATCTTTGCAGACTACAGTTGACATTCTTCTGGAAGTTCAGGCACCTCACCTCCTTCGCATCTGCCGAGATCTCCAGCAGGGGATGGGCCGTGGCTGGGTCCAGGGTTAGATTCTCCTTTCCTGGGAAAGGCAGAGGGGGGAGTTGAAAGGGTCAGCCTGGAATTTAGATGGCTGTTCCCCACCCACCTACCCCGTGGAATGGGACATGACTCTCACCTTGGAGTGTGTCTCTACGGCAGATCTCATGCTAAGCACAGTCAGGCTGGGATCGGGCTTGGAAGGGGAGACCTCTATAGATAATGTAAGAAAGAGGTGAGTATTCCCAAAAGAGTTCTCCCATCGGGGCTGGGATACTTACTGGGAAATTTGTTGGAGGATGGCTTCTCCATTTCTCGCAGCAGTTGGTCAGCTGAACAAAAGAGAGGGACAGGCTGGAGTATTTTCTAGTGCTCGCTGCTGTTCTTGCAATTTCCTCCTAATTTAGCATTATCTGTGCGTCTTGTCAGGGTAGGAGGGCTCCCTCTTGTCCCCACCTACAGATCATCAGTGCAAACATTGAATTAGACCTTAGAAATCACTCACCTTCCAGATGCTGGGGCACACTGCTGGGATAGGAAGAGGGAGAGATTTTACTTAATTAAAGGCAGGGGGGCTGGGAGACAGGACTCCTGGGTTCTCTCCCTGGCTCTGGCTCTGTCCCTGACCTGCTGTGACTGTGGGCAAGTCCCTTCTCCTCTCTGGGACTGCGGGTCCCCTCCGACCATTTCCGTTTTAGCCATTCTGCCAACCTCCCCTTCTGAACCAAACACCAGATCCAAAGTGAGCCCAGTCCCTGGGGCCAAGCAGTGCTGTTGTCGTGAAATTCTGAACTCATCTGGAACAATTGTCAGCTGCGGGTCCCTTGAACTACATTGCCACTGTAGCGACAAACGTGATCAGTTCTTGATCCACACATGCAAAGAGAAGTCAGCGAGAACATTGGTTAGATGATCCGTCCCTAGTGACTTTTTCTGCCCAAATGGCCAAGGGGCTGCAACCCAGCCTCTCCCACAAAGCTTTGCAGGGAACCTGTTGGTGCCACTTTGGAAAGTTCAGTTGGTAGAAATACCGCTTCACTCTCTCTGACCAGATCAGCACTAAAAGGAAGGGCGTCTCAAGGCACTCTACACTAGAGTGGTACATCGGCACAGCTGTGTTAGAAATAATCAAACAGGCTGTCCCGGGGGCGGATTGGGGAGACGGAACCCTTTACTGCCTGCTCGTTCCACCTCCATAGCGTGAGTGAGCAACAAGGGGGTTACTTTACAATTCTTTTAGCCATAAAGGTATGTAAATGTATACATTTCCAGCAACTCCCCATAGGCCCTTATTTGGTTACACTGACACCTATAAAATGAATATTAACAACTACATGATGAATACAATTATACCCGCCGCTGTCTGTTGTTTACAGGATTACCATACAGAGGTCAGGCACATCACCCTAAAACCTATAAATTTTACACTAACATTCTTTGAAGTAAAGGCATGCCAGGGGAAGAGGGTAGATAACGCTTTCTCCCCACCATAAAATCTTGCACAGAAATAGCAATAGGCTCATCCCCTACACAGATGGGCAGAAAGGGAGGAGAAGAAGAGAAATAACAGACTCTAACTAAAATTTATACCACTTAACAGAAACAAAGTTTGTCCTTGCCATGACCCCATTCCCTGTAGTTTAGGCTTAACTACTTGTCCAACTTTTAACTCTTTACTCTCCTACAAGCTGCACCGGTGCAGCTGCGCCGCTGCAGAGCATCTGGTGAAGATGCTGTCCATGCCATTGACATAATTACTCCACATCCGTGAGAGGCGGAAGCTATGTCAGCAGGATGACATAGCGCCGGTGTGGACAGCACGGAACTTGTGTCGCTGGCGGGGGTGGGGAGGCTTTTTCACACCTGTGAGCGATGTGAATTATATTGATTTAGGCAGTAGTGTAAACCTGCCCTCAGGGAGCGAAAATTTACCTCCCTTACCTGCACATAAAGCAATTTCGGCATAGAGCTCTGGAAAACTGGGCTTGCTGTTCTGTCATCCTTTTTTCCACCATTTGTTTTCTGGAAGCTTTTTTCCGAAACCCATTGAATCACCTGGAAGAGATTGAAGTTTCAATAACATTCAGGAAAGAAGTAAATAATCTTGCCTGTCTTTTTCTCTGCACTGGCCTCCTTTGTTGCTGGCCTCTGCGTTTTTATCACGTCTGGTGTTTTTCTTAAAGCCCCAGCTGCCGAAGTCCTGGGATTTCATGAGAATCTCTTTTCATTTACAAGTAAGATTCTAGCCCTCCTGGTTGGGTAGAAAGCTTGAAAATGTGATGCCCTATAGGGTCAAAAACTGGAGTAGATGTTTTAAGCCACTCTCATGGTTTGTCAGCCTTGCGGGTTCATCTCCTCCCCTGGCTTTCATTGCTAGTTTGCATTCTCTTCAAAAGGAATTTTTTAAAAAGAGAATTTGTCAGATAATGTGTCTTACAACCCCAGCACACAAGCCAATTGGAGTTCAACATGGCTTAGCTGGTTTTGTTGTAGCTGTCCCCCCCCGAGGGTGAACCATGACCAGGTGGTATTTGGCGTGCGTGTGTGCTCTTTCTGTGTGCCGTCCCAGCCCTGCACAGGTAGCTGGCTCAGCAGACCTTGCTAGCTCTACCCAGAAAGACCCCAGACTCGGTTGGGTGGCGAAGGTGTTTGGCCAACAGAACATGATCCTAGCACCCCATAGACTCTATAGATGCATGAATAAATTATGCATGTCCACGACAATGGACCCAGCTCAGTCATCAGCGGGACTTTCTGCTGCCCCCTCAGCTGGACAAAGGTGCCCCTCCTATGATTTCTCTTTTATAGGTTGATACAAACATAATTACGTATCAGGCGCCTGATGTAGTTACCAACAGTTAGAGAAAAAGAACAGGGAGTCCCAGAGGCGGATTGGGATCAACAGCTGCCCTTTATTACCTGCTCATTCCACCTCGATGCTGTGAGTGAGCAACGAGGGGGTTACTTTACAATCCTTTTATCCATAACACTGTTTCCAGCAACTCCCCATAGACCTTTATTTGGTTACATTAACAACTATAAAATGAATATTAACAACTATATGATGAATACAATTATACCAACCCCTGTTTGTTGTTTACAGTTACTTTACAGAGCGCAGGCACATTACCTTGAACACAGTATGCAAGGGAGGAAAAGAAGATAATGCTTCTTCCCACCAAAGACCTTGCACGGGAGAGGAGATAGTTATTTTGTTAGCCTCATTCCCTGAGCAGATGGCTAGGAAGGAGGAAAAGAAGAGAGAAACAAAGTTTGCCCGTGCCATGACCCCACTCCCTGAAGGTTAGGCCTGACCATTTGTCCAGCTTTAACTCTTTACTCTCCTACAATGCTGTGTCCCTGTTTTATCTTCTTCTTCCAGCATTCAATCTGATGGAACAGGCTTTCTTGTGGTAGCACCTTCATGCATGCAAGAGGGCCATTAACAAGTCTTTGTATTGAGATGTTCCACAGTGGCCCATTTAGTTTTGATAGTCCTTCATGATGGAAGGAGGGCCGCTCCTCCTGTCTGGGTTCACAGGTTCCGAGAAGGCATTTTTACAGTCATAAAGCAAAACTGACATACCATCTTATAGCAAGGGATACAGACATGACAAGTGAGATTAATGCAGGCAGCAGCCCATTGAGTCTAAACACTAAACACATTCTTATGAGGCTAAAAACCTACCTAGGACAATATTAACATACAGGTGAGCTGGTGTAGTTTCCAGCTATCAATTTTCAGTGCTCGGATGGTGCCTACAGCCTCCATGAGACCTGGCATCTAGCCTACCAACATCCCAAGAGACCAGTCACACCTTTAACTCTAACCCCCATGATAACCTGAACCCTACAATAACACCATCCCCCATAATACCCTTCACCTTAATTCTAAAATAACCTTAACTCCAGTTCCCAAGATACCCTTAACCCTAATCCCCATGATAGCCTTCCCCTAAACCCCACTATAACCTCAAACCCAGCCCCCATGATACCCTTAACCCCATGATATCCCCATGATAACCTCATGAGATCCTCAATCCCATAATAACCCCAACCACTATGATACCCTCATCTCCATGCTCTCAACCCCATTATTCTCTATCGATCCAGGGAAGGGCATACAGGTGCCCATAAAAACCTGCCCCAGTACTTGCATTCCCCCGTTGGGCTTTGGTCAGAGCAATGGAGGCAGCTGCATGTGGCCAAGACAGGTCTGGGGAAGGCTGAACCATGGGGCATCTCTGCGCCCCACTGGCCCTAGCACTGCTGGCTATGGCCCTGCTACAGGGTGAGTGTGGGGTGGAGATGTAGGTCCCAGCCCCTACCTCCCAGGGGGAGGGGAGTGAGATAGGAGGTTGTGGGGGAGAGAACTGGGCTTGTGAATAACAGGGGGATCCAACCTCTTGGCCTGGATTTGTGCATTGGGGTCGATTGGCCTTCTTTTGGTGGATGAACCATAACACCAGTGGTGAATGAGTATTTCACACTGTGTGATATTTCTCTCCTAACTGGGAGAGGAAGGCGAGGGGGGTGTTCCAGTTTCAGAGCAAACACTTTTATAGTCACAGAGCAAACACTTAAATATTGCCTTATAACATGGGATACAGATATGACAAGTGAGATGAAGGCAGGCAGTAACAGACCAACATTTCACAGAGTCTAAACACTGAACACATTCGTATAAGACTCATACCTATTTTGAGCAAAGCTAACATACAGGTGACCTGATCTGATCCCCAGCTATGAGTTTGTCAGTTCTTAGCTAATGGCTACTGCCTGGGCAATAGCTAGCATCTGACCAGCCAGGGCCACAGCATCTACACCCCACTGCCTTAAACCTGGGCAACAATTTAGTATCTAGGTTCAGGGCCTTTCCTCTAGAACTGCTCTGTGGGTTCTCCTGCCCCTCCCCTTTTCCATCTCCACTTCCTGTTTTAGCTGCTTCACACATCAGTCCCCTCCCTTTTCCGGCCAGCTAGCTCCTTTGCTGTCAGCTCCCATCACTCCAAAACTATCAACGGGGGACCAGGTCGGGAGGATGCCCTGCTGCTGCTTCTGTTGCCCTTGGACCCTCGTGGCTCCCACCTGGGTCTGGAATCTGCTTCTTTGTCCAATAAATATTTTCCAGCCCTGCAATCAGCTGCGCCTTGTGGAGATTCCCAGCTCCCACCACTTCCTCTCTGCACTGTTCGGCGAAGGCCTTCTTAGGTAGGTGCTTATAAGCCATTCTCTTGCTATTTCCTTTGACTACCCTAGTTTTATGGCTGCACGTCACTGGTTGCAAAATATTCCTGGTGCATTCAGCATCCCACCTCCTCTCACAGAGACACAGGATCGGTGCTATGGCCCCAGCTTTGGAATTGTCTGTAGGAGGTACCATTCAGTGTGTCGGACCCCCTCGTGAGGTCTTCACCACTTTCTTAGACTGGACCTCTGGGGCTCCAGCACCCCTGCTTCACACCATGAGCTCGGCTTAGCGTGTCCAACTGAGCTAGACTCCTGGGAGAGAAGTGTCCACGCTGCAGAGATGAATACATCTCGCCCTGCATTTGCAGTGACACTCACACAGCGCTGTCAAAACAGCCAGGTTTCTTAGTCACCTAGCACACAGCACAGGGATCCTTTGGGGAGCACAGAGAACTGAAGTTTAAAGCACGGCCCATCCCGGTCAGCCCAAAGCCAGCCAAGCTGAAGTGAACCCCAGGTTCAACCTCTGTCTGTCTCTCCATCTGACCTGGTGAGAGCCCGGACTCCGTCCAGCACCCAACCCTTATCCCACACTCCCACCACCCCAGTCCTTTCTTTTCCCATCACATGTAGTTAATCCACCACCCCAAGAGGTGGTACCTAGGTCGATGGGAGAATGCACCCATTGACGTAGCGCTGTCTACACCCGGGGTTAGCTCAGTATAACTAAGTTGCTTGTGGGAGTGCATTTTTCACATCCCTGAGCGATATAGTACTACTGACCTAATTTCCTAGTGCCATCCAGGCATATTTCTCTAGCCTGCCCTGAGAATAAACAGTCCCTTTCCCACACACTGAGTGACAATGCAGCATATCGGGGAAACTGAGGCATACGTAAGGCTCATTAAAATATTACATTAAATTCCTGCTGTGTCATGCTTGGTCAGGGGAGTTAGTGCCTTGCCTGATGTGATGGGGACGCACATTTTGGTCAGGGTGAGGTCTGTGCAGTGCCGGGCACGATGGGGGGACTGATCTCACTCAGAGTATGTACAGCACCTGACACAATACGGGCCCCGATTTTGGTCAGGTAGGTCTGCACAGCATCCGGTGGGATGGGGCCATGATCTCAATTGAGTTTGTCTGTGCAGTGCCTGACGCAATGGGTGGCCCCTGGGCTCTGCCACCCCACAGCTAATAACAAGCCGCGAAACCAGTGTGAGACTGGCGGTCCCAGCACTGGCCTCAGCGGGAGGCTGCTGCGGGGCAGGTGGCAGCTGTTACCAGAAGGAGACAGAATTTGCAAAGCCCATTTATTGACAAGTTTTGGAGCACACGTGGCGAGATCAAAGCAGCTTCGGGGCCCTGCTCCGTCAGCTTCCCAGTCATCCCCGGGGGGGGGGCCCTACAGAGCTGCACATAGGGCTGGATATAACCCCGCCCTCTGCACTCCTCACCCCCATAGCACCCCTGTGCTTACATCCAGCCACTCACCCAGCTGTGTCCCACAGACCCCAGCAACAAGAGGCCCCAACCCGTGCCAAGGGGGGGTCTATAGACACCGCAATGGGAGTCGGCCTGGAAATGCCAGGGGTGGGGCCGTGTGTTGATCACAGGGCTGTGAGGAGGAGTGCGGTGAGGATCAGTGCCCCTGGGGAAGTGATGGCAGATGGGCTCGCACTGTTCACATGCCCCTGGATCGAGCTGTCATAGGCCGTCACCCGGGTGAAAACCCCAGGGAACCTGGGATCAGAACAGATGATTCCACTCTCATTTGTGATCATAAACCAGCTCACGACTCCAGCCAGATACCAGGTGTTGTCCTGCTGGCAGGCCAGGGGCCCCCCTGAGTCTCCCTTGAGAGAGATAAATGGGGGTCAGGTGTCCCAATTCCCATTATTGTCACAGTGAGAGCAGAAGCTGGATGAGTGGGTCACAGAACTAACCTGTCTGACCTAAGTCAGAGGGTCTGGGCAGCGCCTGGCACAAGGGGCCCTGATCTCGGTCGGGGTCTGGGCAGCATCCGGCACAAGGTGGCCCTGATCTCGGTCGGGGTCTTGGCAGTGCAGCTGGAAGGAAAGATTCTCACGTGGCAGAATCCCTTGGCACTGTCCATGTACCTGGCACTGATCATGTCGCTTTTGACTGCCTCTGGACTCAGAAATGGATCTGGCTTCAGTGTGTTGTAACGATCGTTGCAGGCTGCTCTACTGAGGATGGGAGGTTTGAGAGGCTCTGGAGGGCGAGAGCCAGGGCTGTGTCAAGGTTATTCCACCAGCAACTGGCACTCCCTGCGCCCACCCTGCCGGGATCCAGATGTGGCATCTCCCCACGCATCTGCGCCATTCTGGAGACGAGTCTGATTCTCAAGGCACATTGCTGCGTGTGTAGGGACATACATCTCCAGGCGTTGTGTGTTTTGTGTGTGACTATTTCCTACTATGGCCAAGTGCGGGCATGTTCCTGTGTGCATGACGGGGACGTGCTGGCTGACGTGCTGGGCTCTCCTTTGGGAAGCTCGGGTGAGTGTGTTCTCAGCACCACAGGGAATCTACATGTGTGTGTGCACATGCACACACACACACACACACACACACACACACCCATCCAGCAGAGGGCAACACCACACACATACACACCCACAGGGCCCTGATCCACTCCATCAGGGCAAGCACCACACACACACACACACACAACAAAACACACACACACACACAGGAGGGATCCCAAGCCCCTAACATAGGAGCTCAATCTATGTAAATTAACAAAGAGGAAGTAAAGGGTGACTTAATCCCAATCAATAAATAGCAACATGGGGAAGAAATAGTTCTTCGATCTAGCAGACAAAGGTCTTACACTATCCACTGGCTGCCAGTTGAAACTAGAGATATTCAGACTGGAAATAAGGTGTCCATTGTTAACAGTGAGAGTAATGAACTGTGAGAACAATTTACCAAGGGTCATGGTGGATTGTCTATCAAGAGTGGGTGATCTTCTAAGAGATATGCTGTAGTTCGAATGGCAATTAATTCAGGGACATTCTCTGGCCTGTGCTATCCAGATGGTCAGCCTAGATAGTCACAGTGTCCACGATCATGGCTGCTCCCAGGGAATGCCCAAATCCCAGACTTCCTAGCCTCCTAATACTTATGGCCTCCAACCACCCTCTCTGAGTCCTCCGACACTTACTGTTCACTTCAACATTTCCCCAGCCAGTGACCCAACACCCCTTCCCCGCCGGGAACTGGAGGGAAGCACCCGGCAGTGAGATTGGACGGATGGACTTGGTGAATGGCGCCGGTTCCTTCAGCTTCACTAAGGCGATGTCAGCAACATGGGTTCTCGTTTGGTAATCGGGGTGGGGGATGATCTGCTTCACCTCTGACTCTACCTGATTCAGGGAGGGGTTGAGGAGCTGGTTTGCACCCAGCACCAGACAATACTGGGAATGGGGCACAGAACTGGAGAACAGAAGAGGAAAGAGGAGAGATAGTTTGATGCTGAGATGCAGCCACCTCTGGGGTGAGAGAGCTGGGGAACAGCTGCATGATAGGAGGCCGTAGAACAGTCATCGCCCTCCTTCCTGAGTTACTCACGGATCGAAGCAGTGAGCGGCTGACACCACCCACTGGGCTGAAATCAGGGATCCTCCACAGACGTGGTCTCCGTTTTCCTGAATACTGACCTGCCAGGGCCATTCATTCTCCTGGGCATCCTGCCCCCCTATGATACGGCTGAATACTGCACAAACCAAGGGAGCTATGTTAACATGGGACAAAGTACACATTTCCTGCCCAGAACCAGGATAGAACCCAGAAGCCCTGGTTCCCAGCCCCCTCTGCCTTGACCCACTAGACCCCACTCCCCTCCCAGAGCAAGGATAGAACCCAGGAGTCCTGGCTCTTTACCTGGCTGGTCTTGACTCTCATCATTACCTGTGGAGGGAACAAAAATATTGGGGAGACATCAGACAGTCAGGGCCAAGGGGCAGGCACAGTATTAGCATCCGATTGAGGGTGGGAGGTTAGAAGGTGGGAAAAAGGGATTGAATACAAGTTCCACCACTGTCCCATAGCTCCTCCCATAGTCTCCGTGCTCCACCCCAAAACATGAGTGACTACCATTTGTCAGTAGGTTTCAGAGTGAACATTGGCATAAAATGAGTCCCAGCTGCTTCCAGCCCTCTTAGGGTCACACATGCTTTTTCCATTCAGCCAAGTCTGAGGGCAGGCGGGGTTGGGGGGAAGCAGCTGGCAGAGGTGTGGGGGGCTGAGACTCCTGTGGGGGTGAATCAGAGGGGCTGAAGAGTGGGGTGGGATCAGGGTCCCTTCATGCACAGCAGGACCTGGGGACCAGCACAGTCATTTCTGCCCCTCTCTGCACAGAATTTGTAATGCTGCTTGACTTCCCTATAGCCACCTGGGTTTTCCCTATGGCTATAGTATTCCCCATAGCTATGGTTATGTGATTGTGTGTGTGTGTCACAATTAAAGCTGTGTTTGGGGGCCGACTCCTCCTTTCACTGGTGGGTGCTGGTGGGAGTGAGCCCTTGGGAGAAGAGGTGGAGCTGGGGGAGGAGAGGCTGGGTGTGGGGGGAGCCACAGTCAGGCTGGCCCTGATCTCCAGCCAGCGCCACCCTGTGCTAACCAGCTGAATGGCGGGGAGCCGTGGGAAAGAGACAGAGCCAGTCCACTGGGGCAGGATCCTCCCCTCCAATCTATTCCCCCCATGAGCCAGCCCCACATGAGCTCTGGGTTGGGAGAGCACAGCTCAGCCTCCAGCGAGCGGAACAGAGGCCCCTGGCATTGACACGAGGGGTTATAAACCCAGCTGAAGCCACTCCATGGGTGCGGTGGCTGATTTCCACCAGACCCACAGCTGTGTGCCTTCATGCTGAGGAACTCATGATGAGCCACTCATCTCCGGTCCCATGGCTCCCCAGCACTGGAGCTGAGTGGTTTCTTGTTTCACCTCTGATTTATAGGAAAAGTCCCTCCCCCCATTCAGAAAATTCTCCATTTTCAGGCCAGCCAGCTGCTTGTGCATTATTGGCCCGTTTAATCCCAGGCGTCTTAGCCAAGATCTGGTCCTTGCCAGTCCCTGCCGGTCAGGAGGAGAAATCAGTGCTGTGAGAAAGGCCTTATCCGTGGGGCCATCACCGGTACGCTGGACACCTACTCAGGTTTTTCCAGGATCATCTCTGTTTTGGAGGTCGCTGGGCCAACACCTGTGGAGAGAATCCAGGAGTCCTGGCTCCCAGTCCCCTGCTCTAACCACTAGACCCCACTCCTCTCCCAGAGCTAGGGACAGAACCCAGGAATCCCCTGTTCCCATCCCATCTCCAGATGCATTTAAGCTACGTATTATATCACAGGGCAGCCAGCTTTTCTGATGAACAGGGGAATTAGGGGTCTTCTTGAGGACTTGTTTCTTTCCGGTGGGAGCTGGGTTCTCCTGTGCACCTGGCTAGCGAAGAGAAAGTCGGGTGGAGAGGGGGGGAATGAGAACAGGCAGTGGGTGGCAGGGGTCAGGCTCGAGGGGAGGGGTTAACCCACAGACTCCTGGCTCCCATTCTAGGACGGACGGACTGGGAGCTGTGGTGCTGCTACTCAGAAGGTAGGTCCCTTGGGACACCTCCCTCTTTTCCCCCCCAGCAGAGATGGAGAAGCCCCATCCGGGCCCATCCCACACAGGGCAGGACCATCCCTGACTGTCTCTTACCCCAGCAGAGATGGAGAAGCCCCATCCGGGCCCATCTCATGCTCCCCGACCTGGGGCAGGATCATCCCTCACAGTCAACTCAGAAGTGCCTGCTCTCCGACTGCTCTCCCTCCTGCCCTGTCTGATGCCAAGGAGGAAGGAAGCAGAGAGCACAGCAGTTACCTCTCAGCAGGAGCAGAGCCAGCAGCAAGATGGTCAATGGGGAACACAGACGCCCCATGATGCGGCCGCCCAAGGAGCAGCCTCCCCTGATGCTGTCGGCAGGGGGAGAGGAGACTCAGTGCAGTGCCCCAGCCCAGTGACACCCAGGACTGCCGGGGAAAGAGGGAAACAGGCTGCCATTGATAGGCATTTATCGGTCTGTTGATGGCCCCACCTGTGCTAGGAATGACCAAGCAAACGATTTCTGGGAAAGCAAAGCTGAAAGCGGTCTGAGCTGAGCTGACAATGCCAAGTGCACATGGGCGGTCACTGGAACAAGGAATAATTAGATCCTCTGTGGCGACCCTAACAGTGACCAAAATGATGCCATGACGGCACCTTCTGATCCAGCCACTATCAGGGCACCCACTGGGACGCTTTTCTTGCAGTAGAAGAGAGGCTTGTCCTACCTCAGCTGAAACCTCATCCCAAGGTTTTATTAGATCTCAGGATCACAGCATAGGAAGATTTTGCTAGCAGCTTAATTAGGAGTGACAGCTGCGACCACCTGGAGAGTCTCAGAGCCCCACTCTCAGGCCCTGCAGCCCCTCAACTCCACCCACCCCATAGTGGCCACTGCGATGATCATACACCTGGTTCCCATCACTGAAATATATGAGTAACACATGGTGGGACACTGAGGCACACACACAGCACTCAGACAAAACCTCAAGAATATCTCCACCTCATCACAGATTCACACCCACCTTTGTCTGAGGTGGGGCTGTGATAGAGTAGGAATTTCCTATCATCTTTTTAGCATGCCAATGTGTGCCTCGGTTTCCCTCACTACAGTGCATTGCTACCCAGGGGTACAAAAGGGTTAAAAAGTCACTCTTGGGGCACAGCAGGAGACATGGGGTGTGTGGGTCACATAACTGCCTTGGGTGGGGTGACTGGGTCGTTAAAGGACTGGCTGAAACCAACCTGTGTCCATGGAGGGTTGGCCAAGACAACGGGAGCCTCAAGGACTGATCAGCTGATGCTGAGACACGGGGAAGGCCGACTGGTGGAGCATCTGAACTCAGCTGGGGTCCACTGGACAATGGACTGTTGCAGCCACATGGCTGATCCTGAAAGCAGATGGAGACGCTTGGGGGTCAGGGACACTGAAGGGTTTCCTGCAAGGGGTGGGTGTAGCACTGATCCTGTGGCCCGATGAAAGGGGCTTGTGACTACACTTGTCTGAATTGATTAAAGGGGGAGTTCAAACCCAACAATCTCACTGGGGTTTTAGCTCAACCCCTAACATGGTTTCACCCAGCTCATAAGACTGTCTACTATGTCTCCCACCCCCACAGTCTTTAGCTGAGCTTGTGTAGGCCTCACATGCAATCGAATGGCCTTTCTCTGTCTGTCTGTAAGGTGATAGTGTGTGAACACCACATCCAAGCCATTCTCTAATTTCTGGGAATGTTCTAGGCACCAATGGACAGAACCGTACTGATTTGTGGGGAGATCGGATGAGGGAAAAGGGAAAATTCATTTTCAAGCACTTCTGGTTTTCTGAGCCTATAGGTCACACTCCAGCTCACTTTTCAAGCTTCAGTCTGGGTCCACAAAGGTTAGAAACTGACTCCATGTGAATCTCAGTGTTCACTGACTGATCTGGGGGGTGCCTGCTCTGAGAAGAGGTCGTGGCTGTTCTAGGCAATATGATATCTTAGATAGTGACTGTATCAATTGTAACTGAGAGAAAAGGTGGGCAAGATAATATCTTTTTATTGGACCAACTTCTGTTGGTGAGAGAGACAAGCTTTTGAGCTTACACAGAGCTCTTCTTCTGACTTCTGTGATCAAACTTGGGCTAGATTTCCTCAATACCCCAATTGAAACCAGGTAATATTGTAATTGTTTGGTTTGTTTGTCTCTCCTTGTATGGCCATTACTACTAGTATCATTATAAGTTTAATATACCTGGCATAAAATAACGTTTATGGTCAAGCTGGTTGCCAGACTCTCTCTGAACTTCTGTTACTCATTTCTTGTCTCAGTTTCCTTATTTGCTCTGCAGCAATGCCCTGTTACCTAAGCCAAAGATCCCTCTAACGCCCAAAAATCCTGTGGAAGGGGAATGCTGACTCTGTGGCATATGAGAGTGTCAGCTTGGAAGTGCTTGTGGGCGCGGGGACAAAGAAGGTCAGCGCTGGGCCAAGTTCCTGGGGGGCTGAGAATTGGGCCCAGGCTTTGGGCATGAATTGTCCTCCACAGGACCCCTGGCTTGGGCTAAAAAGGCCATGTCCTACACAAGGAATAATTCTACGCTGTTTACACAGCAGCTTCCTAGCTTTGGAGTTAGGGAGCGGTACCAGGGGAACAGGGTCTTGGCACAGGCAAACCTTGTTTCTAGTAATGGTTATAAAGTCTAGTTAGAGTCATAGTATGAATTCCAGTTGAAGTCTATTACCTCTTTTCTTTCCCTCCCTTCCTGGCCATCTGTGCAGGGAATAAGACTAACAAAGTAACTATCCCACCCCTCCTGTGCAAGACCTTTGGTGGGAAGAGGGCATTATCTTCTTTCCCTTCCTACTATATTTTGGAGACTGTTCGTTTTCAAGGCAATGTGCCTGTGCTCTGTGAGTTAATTCTGTAAATAACAAACAGGGGTGGGTAAAATGATATGCCTCCTATAGCCATTAATATTCATTTTATAACCACTGATATCACCAAAGTGGGGTTTTATGGGGCGTTCTCGACATGTGTGTGTTTACATATTATTTTAGATAAAAAGTTGTAAAGTAGTGAACTTGGGGCTCACTTAGTTGGACGCATAGCGAAGGGGAACAAGTGGTTTAGAGGCTGTAACCAAATAAATGCTCCTTATCACTCCACCTGGCTCAATCTTTCTTCAACCGACCCTGAAACACTGCTGATTGACCCTGCCTGCTCAGACTTGCTCTGATCCTGTGCTGAGTCCATGCTAAGCCCTGCAGGGTAGCCCCATTAAAGGAGGGACTTGCAGAAGGGAGAAATAGAGCTCTGGATAGAAACACAAGTGACACAAGCAGCACATTGACAGAATTACAGAGACCCCAGAAACGTAACTCTAATAAATGAGTGCACCCCAAGGTGATGGGCAAATCTGGTAACAAAATTGCAGGCAGCACGTGACCTTCATTGGGTGATAATTGTTGAGTGGTTGCTGCAGAGTGGGGAAACTAAGGCACAGACCTGAAAAAACTTTCTCTTCCTTTTCCTGTCAGACCAAGCTTCTTTAGTGAGGTCCCTCTCTCACAGAATATTTGGTAACCTCCTGCAAGTTTTAAGTTAAGAATTGTGCTTAGAATAACTGTTGTTCTGTGCCACAAAGAGCTAAGAACTGTGCCTTAAAATTAAGACTTTAGAGGAATACTGTGTCGGTGTTAAAGATTTAAGTAACTGGGTGAAAAGGGGCTTTTTTTTTTTAGTAATCATTAGTATGATAAGGGAAGTTGAGATGACTAACAAAAAACCCTTGGCTGCCTTCTTGAGACAGGAGAAAACCAGCAGATTATGAAGGTGGGTAATGAAAAAAGGAACATGTCCCTGGGAAAAGGGCTGCTTCAAGGGTGAGAATCCCCTGACTGAGGCAGGTCTAAGCTTTGAACAATATTGCACAACCATTAAGCCACGTGGTAGCGCAAAGGATGTGGCTGCAGCATGGGCATTATTTTATGCATGTCTGGAAACGGTTGAAATGGTCAAGGGAAAGCAGAAACTGGAGCTTGAGCAGTTACAACAGCATTTAAAAGAATATGAGAACATAGGAACTTTGGGGTTTCGTTCTGCAATCATCATCTTGGAGCATCAGATTCACGTCTGACAGAGGCCTGGCTCCCTCCTTGTGCCCAGCCTAGTTGGCCTGGGCTGACTCGAGCAACAAATAAAAGGACTGGTCATTATATAACACCAGCTTGCAGAACTTCTTGGGTATGAATGTGTGTGTGGGCTGGTTTACACTTACCACGCGATTCGGCAGCAGTCGACGGGAGTTACACAAACTACGCAGAGTAGTTTGTGTAACTCCCGTCGACTGCTATGCTTCCCTTCTGCGCGCTGTTTACACTGCGCTGAGTCGGCAGGAACAGCGTTCCCATCGACGCAGCACTACGTTTCTTGAGGGGGTGGATTTACTCAGTCAACTTCCTGATCAATTGAGTGGGTCTCACTGACACCTCAATCCATCCAGAAAGATCGATCTGGCAGTGGTGAATTTGCCGCTGTCAATATAAACGCCTCCTGTGAATGTGATTGCTTTTTGATATTCTTACATGTGTCATAGAATCATAGAATTGAGAACAGCCTAGCTCCATCCTCCCTGGAGCCCCCTTTCAGATAGTTAAAGGCTGCTATCAAATCCCCCCTCATTCTTCTCTTTTACAGACTAAACAAACCTAGTTCCCTCAGCCTCTCCTCATAAGTCTTGTGCTCCAGACCCCTAACCATTTTTGTTGCCTCCGCTGGACTCTCTCCAACTTCTCCACATCCTTTTTGTAGTGGGGGCCCCAAAACTGGACACAATACTCCAAATGTGGCCTCACCAGTGCTGAATAGAGGGGAATAATCACTTCCTTCCATCTGCTGGCAATGCTCCTACTAATGCAGCCCAATGTGCTATTAGCCTTTTTGGCAACCAGGGCACATTGCTGACTCATATCCAGCTTCTTATCCACTGTAACCCCCAGGTCCTTTACTGCAGAACTGCTGCCTATCTCGTCGGTCTGCCTATCAGTCTGTAGCTGTGGATGGGATTCTTCCATCCTAAGTAAAGGACTCTGCACTTGTCCTTGTTGAACCTCATCAGATTTCTTTTGACCCAATCCTCCAATTTGTCTAGGTCACTTTGTATTCTATCCATACCTTCCAGGGTATCTACCACTCCCGCTACCCAGTGTCATCTGCAAACTTGCTGCGGGTGCAATCTACCTGATCCTCCAGATCACTAATGAAGATGTTGAAGAAATCTGGCCCTAGGATTGACTTCTGGAACTGAATTGCCCTTGGTGAATCCATGTTGAGTGTTCCTGATCACCTTCCTCTCATCCAAGTGCCTTAAAATGGATTCCTTAAGGACCTGCTCCATGATTTTTCCAGGGATTGAGATGAGGCTGACCCGTCTGTAGCTCCCTGGATCCTCTTTCTTCCCTTTCTTGAAGATGGCCACTATATTTGCCTTTTTCCAATCATCAGGGACCTTCCCCAATTGCCACGAGCTTTCAAAGATAATAGCCAATGGCTCTGAAATCACATCAGCCAATTCCCTCAGCACACTCGGATGCATTGCATCTGGCCCCACGGACTTGTGTATGTCCAATCTTTCTAAATAGTCCTGAACCTGTTCCTTCAGCACTGAGGGATGTTCATCTTCTCCCCATTCTGTGCCGCCCAGTGCAGTAGTCTGGGAACTGACCTTGTTTGTGAAGACAGAGACAAAAAAGGCATTGAGTCCTTCAGTTTTCTCCACATTCTCTGTCACTAGGTTACCTCTCCCATTCTGTAAGGGGCCAACACCTTCCCTAATCTTCCTCTTGTTGGTAACATACTTGTAGAAACCCTTCTTGTTCCCCTTCACATCCCTTGCTAGCTGCAACTCCAATTGTGCTTTGGCCTTCCTGATTTCATTCCTGCATGTTCGAGCAGTATTTTTATAATCCTCCCTAGTCATCTGACCAAGCTTCCACTTCTTGTAAGCTTCTTTTTTGTGTTTAAGTTCACCAAAGACTTCTTTGTTAAGCCAAGCTGGGTGCCTACTATATTTGCTATTCTTTCTGCACATCGGGATGGTTTGTTCCTGCGCCCTCAATAAGATTTCTTTAAAACATAGCCAGCTCTCTTGGATTCCTTTCCTCCTCATATTAGCCTCCCAGGGGATCCTGCCCATCAGCTCCCTGACGGAGTCAAAGTCTCCTTTTCTGAAGTCCAGAAAGCAGCAACATTCCTCTTACCTAAGCCAAAGATCCCTGTAATGCCCAAAAATCCTGTGGGGCTTGCTCATCAAAGGGAGATACTACTAGGACAAGTGTGACATGAGATTGGGGAGAGGGGGGGAATGCTTAGTCCGTGGTATATGAGGGTGTCAGCTTGGAAGTGCTGATTGACCCTGCCTGCTCAGACCTGCTCTGTGTGCGTGCGTGCGTGTGTGTGATCAACTGATTCTGGGCTGGAGGAACCCAGCTCTGTGGAAACTAAGCCCTGCAGGGAAGCCTGATTGAGGGAGGAACTTGCAGAAGGGAGAAATAGAGCTCCGTATAGAAACACAGGAGACACAAGCAGCACATTGATAGAATTACAGAGACCCCAGAAACGTAACTCTAATAAATGAGCACACTGCAAGGTGACGGGCAAATCTGGTAACACAGGGATCAAAGTGGCTGTGGGGCCCTTCCCCATCAGCTTCCCAATCATCCCCGGGGGCACTGCAGAACTGCAGGAAGGGCTGGATATAACCCCACCCCCTTCCCTCCCCACCCCCATAGCGCCCCTGTGCTTCCATCCACCCCCTCTCCCAGCCGCATCCTACAGACCCCAGCAATGCGGGGCCCACACCCAATGCCAAGGGGGTCTATAGACACCCCAGCTGGTGGAGGGCTGTGGCTCCAATCTCACAGCAGCTCATGCCAGGAAGAGCAGCCCCTGTCCGGAAGGGGGGTTCTGCTGCCATGCTAACTGGGGGAGGGGCGTCTGTGCTGGGGGTCTGGCCTGGGTGGAAGCCCCAAGGGGGCAGGTCACAGGGCTGCCAGGAGGACCCCAGCAAGGAGTGGGACGGCCAGAGCTGACGGTAGGCAGGAGCAGATGAGTGGGCCCCCACTGGGCTAGCAATTGCTCTGAGAGCAGCAGGAGAGAAGGCCGAGGGTCTGATGCCACCCATGGCCTGCTGGATCCAATTGACACAAGCCGAGACCCAGACGTACGCTGCAGGGCGGGGCAGTGGGTATGTTGTGCAGTTAATTCCCCAGCTGATGATCCCAGCCAAGACCAAGCTGCCTTTCCTTGGACAGACCAGGGACCCCCGGAGTCACCTTAAGGGAGACAGAGGGACATTTGGGTCAGCGAGGTCGGTCCCGTTGCCTCCCTTCCCCTTTACCGCATCCGGGGATAGAACCCAGGAGCCCTGGTTCCCAGTCACCCTCCAACTCTAACCACTAGACCCCACTCCCCTCTCATGCCATGTCCTACTACAGTGCTCAGGCTGAGCTTCCACCCTCGACTGATTTGTTTTCTCCAGAGTTAAGCTCATGTGAAGCCTGACCTCTCCCAGATCAGCAGGGCTGGAGCTGGGAGACGTTCCCTCCGCCATTCTACAGTGCCTTTTCAGGTCTCCCAGAATGCCCTGCTCCTGGGAGCGCTGCTTTCTTCATCGAGAGGGGGAAAGATCAAATTAAAATATCACCAAAATGGGCCTTTTGAGGGAATTTGGGAGAAGGGACTAATTTAGAAAATGTGCCAGATAATTTCAAGCAGCACCAGTGGTGACCACCCAAGCCAGGGAGCGCACCACGCAGCTATTGTGATGGATTCCTATAGGCCCACTGCACAGCACATCAGCTTTGCTAGAATGGCTGCATTTCCCAAATTGTTCTCTGCAGCTCAACACATCGGCGAGAGGAACCTGCAGCTCCTGAAGCTTCTGGGATGGCTAAAGTGTACCCAGAATGAGAGAGCCGGGGTTGGAGTGCACCGAGAGGCCATGGGAGATGGAAAGGATGGGGCTGGATGGGGAAAAATCTCTCCCAGTGTAAAGTACCGATCATCTAGGGGCTGCGGCTCACAATGAACATAAATATTACATTCAGGGGGAGATTCTTTGTGTGCACACACACGTGTGGTTTCTCTCTTGTAGCTACACAGCCCTGTGTGTTTCAAACTCAGGGGAAGGGCTCACAAATTCTGGAGGCATTATCCATTCCCTGGGATAGGAACTGAATACCAGCCCCCCCACCCAATCACCCATTAGCCACACCACCCTCCCAGGCCCCCTCACCTTCACATGCCCCAACCAGGGACTCCCTCCTGGGAACTGGGTGGAGGGTCCGGGCAGGGAGATGGGGCAGATTTCATCCATGAAGGTGACAGGTTTCTTTAGCTGCACCAGTGTGTTGTCAGCAATGGACAGGTCCTTGTTGTTGTTGGGGTGGGTGATGATGAGATGCATGGGGGATGAGATCCAAGTCAGGGAGAAGTTGGAGAGCTGGTGCTCCCCCAAGTTCATGTGATACACAAAGCCAGGGAGACAGCTGGGAGAAGGGGGACAACAGACAGTAAATTTTACAGGGAAGCGAAAGCAAAAGTTCATGGAGCCTCATCTCCTCTTCCTCTGCTCCCCCATTGTGAGAAGCCTCTGTTCGCAGCCCAGCCAGCAGCAGGCTGCTAGTGCACTGTTGGCCCGTTTTGGCCTGTGCAGCTTAGCTGAGATCTGGTCCTTGCTGGGACGTTCTCGTTGTAGACCGTGAAATTTCAGCTAAGATGGGCCTACTTATAAAATTAAACTACCAAATTAATAAGTGCATATTGCAGAATATGTGAAATGGTGGCTGGAGTCCCTTTTGAAAAGGGGTGATTGTTTCTCATTGCAACACACCCATGCTGTCTTTCTATTCGAAAAGTATGTCTGTTATTTCATTAAGGTAACTGTTTATTAATTGCTTCTCTGTCTGGACCATTTTCCCTAATGAATTTATCCTCTGGGAGTAACTCATCTATGCAGTAAACAGAAATGTGTTAAATGCAGGGCGTGCTAGACCTCCATGGCTCCAGACCTCTCAAAATACCTTGTGATCAAAGCTAATGGCTGGATACCATCCCAGGTGTTGCTCAATTTAATCACAACAACCCCAATACTCCTTTGTTTGAAGGGTGGAACACTGAAGCTAAAGAACAAATCTAGGTGGCTAGCACCTTTTCACTAATTAAAGCACATGGGTCTCTCCCTCTTGTATTGTTTTCTGGAATTCCTGTGATTACTCATGTAAATTAGCAAAATGCTTTGAAAAACATTGGATTGAAGAATATAAAAGAGAAGCAATGGAAATAAGCAAGCAGGCAAGCTTCAAGAGAAGAGGAATCACTCTTGACAAGAAACTGAAGAACTACCATCTTGCCCAGCTGCCTTCTGAGACCACGGATCCAGGCTCTCAGGGGAAGCTTCTAAGAACCCATCACCGCCTCTTGCCTGCATTGGTGAGGATAATTGCTTTTGCAGCTAAAATATACTGGACTTTTGGTTTGGGGGCTCATTTTATATGTTTATAAGTATAGTAATTAAAGCCTTTCTGTCATTATCGAACGAGAGTCGTGTCAATTCCTGAGCACACTAATAGCAGATCCCAGTCTGTGAGGTAACACTCGTTGGGAGGGGAAGTCAGCGCTTCAAGCCAGGCCCCTCTGAGAGAAGGCCAAAGCCGTGGAAGACAATACGATGGCATAGATAACTGACTGAATCTATTTTAACTGTAAGTAAGCAAAAAGGTGCCTACAGACCTTGTGTCAGCCCGCCATGGGTGTGAATAAGTTTAGCAAATTTATATTTTTATTTTTTCATAATTTCAACAGATACTACCGATACTTATTTTTAAGCATTTTAAAAAATTTTTAGCCATTAATTTTTCCCTTTAAGTTCTGGGAAATGATTTGGGGAGACTCAGATAATTATTAAATGACAGTGAAGACTGTGATGTAAAAAGTCTAAGCTTTTTAACTGTGTGAACAAAATTTGTCAACATAATGTCAAAATATACGAAGTCAATCTCTAATCATACCTGTTCCTTCGCTAGCCGATTTGTAAGAAGCCTAATTCAGACAAATCTAATAATTCACTGAATTTTGACAGGAATAAGCAGTCATGCAGCATTTATCTTACTTTGCCTATTGGTAAATTTTGAATATTACCAATGGAAATATTTATTCATCAATTTGTTTTGCTGCAATGAAATTAACATTTACCAATAAAAATGTGATACTTGCTAGCCTAGTTATGCATTAGAGCTCAGAATTAAAGTTCAAAAAGTCCTTGACAAATTGGGGAATTGGTCTGAGATTAAATTCAATAAAGACAAGTGCAAAGCAGGAAGGAAAAAATCAAATGCAGAAGTACAAAATGGGGAATAACTGGCTAGGTGGTCATACCATTGAAAAGAATCTGGGGCTTATAGCAGATCACAATTTGCATATGAGCCAACAATGTGATGTTATTGTGAAAAAGGCTACTATCATTCTGTGCTGTATTAACAGGAGCGTCGTATGTAAGACATGGGAGGTAATTGTCCCGCTCTACTTGACACTGGTGAGGCCCCAGCTGGAATATTGTGTCCAGTTCTGGATGCCACACTTTAGGAAAGATGAGGACAAATTGGTAAGTCCAGAGGAGAGCAACAAAAATGCTCAGAGATTTACAATACCTGCCCTGTGAGGACAGGATAAAAAACTGGCCTTGTTTAGTTTTGAGAAGAGGAGACCGAGAGGGGACCTGATAACAGTCATCAGATAGGTTAAGGGCTGCTATAAAGAGAAGGGGGATCAATTGTTTTCCATGTCCATTGATGGCAGGACAAGAAGTAATGGGTTTAATTTGCAGCCAGGGGTATTTAGGATAGGTAATAGGAAAACTTTTCTGTCTCTAAGGCATGGTCTACACTCCCGGCGAAATTCAGCGGCAGTTGACAGGAGATATGCAAGCTATATAGAGTAGCTTGGCTATCTCCTGTGGACTTCCTAACTTCTACTTACCGTGGCATCACCACTACACTGCGCTGATGGGAAGTGCCCTGCTGTCAATGCAGTGTTAATCTTTCTGCGGGGGTGGATTAACACTGTTGGCTTCAGGATCGATTATGCAGGTCTCCACTGCCACTCAATCAATCCTGAAGATTCAGTCCGGAGGCACTGACAGTTCTGCAGTCAATACAGACGTACCTTAAGGGTCAATGACCAGGCTTCCAAGGGAGGTTGTGGAATCCCTGTCATTGCGGGCTTTTAAGAACAGGTTGGATAAACACCTGTCAGTGCTTGTTTAGGTTTACTTAGTCCTGTCTCAGCACAAGGGGCTGGACCCGATGACTTCTTGAAGTCCCTTCCAGCCCAACATTTCTATGATTCTGTGAAGGATGCTTAGTTGAGCAGCTAGTCTCTGTTCTGGGTTGTAAGGGAAATCAGCATGCACGATCAAATGGGCCCTTCTGGCCTTCAGTGTCTATGAAAATGTGGCCAGGAGTGTCACACTGAGAGCTGCAGGGAGCTGAGCACTTTTGAAGATCTGCCCCATAATTCTTTATTTGTGGAGGGAGAAGGGGAGCCAAGGAAATTCCCACACCAAAAACTTTGTGAATTTACAATTAAGATTGCTATAGTCAATCATCTATTTTCTTCTTCTTTTTCTTCTTCTTTTTCTTTCCTATGGCTTAGAAACAGCAATGCTAGATGTCCAAGCTGGCTGATCCAATTGATTGCTTCAGGTGACGCAGAGCAGATGGCAGAAATATCGCCAGGATATGTTGGTTTGGAACACTGGCTGATGACATGTTCCATAGTTTCGAGGCCATCTCCACAGTCACAACTAGGTTGTGTCTCAATCCCCATTTATGGAGAAGAGAGGAGCATCTGCCATGTGATATGGAGATGCTCTTCTAAGTAGACCATATTTTCTGTGCGAGTGAAAAGCAACTGGGGTTTTTGGTTGGGTCTTTGATTATGTGTTTGTTCAGGATGTTGGTGTCCTTTCACCTTGCTACCCATTTATCTTTGAGGGAGAACCCTGAGTTTTTGATCTCCTGCGCAGAGAGTCAAAAAAGATTTTCTGGATTACAACCTCAGTAAGTTACTTAGCTCTTCATGTATTGGAAGATCCTTGTTCCCTCAAATATGATGGGATTCTCTATAATCTAACTTCCTCTCCTGCAAAGAGAATTACCACTAACAAACCCTTGAGTGTAAAAATAGACAGCTGAAGTGATTGACATATTTATTGGATTGCCTTCATGGTTCGTCAGCCAGCAACCAGTGCAAGGGACATGTGAAAATCCAACTTGCATCCTCCTATAATACCCCATAACTAGGCTTGGCAGAATTTGATTTTTATTGGTAAATGTCAGTAAACCTCAGTTTCACCAAACACTCACATACACACACACACAAACCAATGAAAAAATATTTCCATAGATAATAATCAAAATCTACAGACAGACAAAGAAAGAAAAATGCTTCTTGAGAACTTATTTGAATATGCTTTAAGAATATTTACTCCATCTATTTTGATGTCATGTTGACAATTTGTGTTTGAACGGTTATAAAGCTTTAACTTTATGAATGTCAACAACTACTGTCATTAAATAATTATTTTCTGATTCCCTCTAATTGCATGAACCGCTGTAATTTCCCACAACTGTGAAAATTTAAGTAGATAAAGTACAAAAAGCTGAAAAATAAACATTGATCTTATCCATCAAAATGAAAAATACAAATCGAATTCTGCCAAGAGTACCCTAAACTTTGCAGGTTTTCTTGCTTGTAAGTCTGGAGTTAAATGACTCAGGTCAGACAGCAGAAAAGCAACTGTGTGCAGAATAAACAGATCAAATCTAAGGGGAAATTTAAGTATTGATTTTGGTACCCTTTCTGCCAGCTGAAAAAGACGTGGCTGTGATATCTTATGTAATCCTTCTTCCAGACAGAGTCGGCAGCAACCAGAGCAGGGTTCTATATCTAGGGGTTCCTGTCAATGATACAACACCAAATCAGATCGAGCCCCCACCCAGTCACCTGGGAAATCACACACTATCCCCTGGGCGCCCCCAAAAGGCAATACCTCTCCTCTCGCAAGCACAGAGTCTGAGTGCGCTGGGTGTGCAGAATTGTTCGGTGTTATCCTCGGCTGATGTGGAATTTCATGGTGTCGGACACCATCAGATGGTCCAGGGACACCTACATGGAACACATCACTGGGCATACGCAATACCAGCAGGAATAAGCCAGAGCACAATGGAAAAGTGATGCAGAAAGACCTTTGTTTTGTGGATTGTAGTTGCTGAAGGACTAACCAGAATGTATCATTTAGTGAGGGACAACCAACACTCATGGTTATAGTTACTTGTCACAAATCAAGCTCAATATTTCTTTTGTATGAGTGATGTACCCGAATGTTTCAATGTTTATTTCTCAGCTGTATCACTAAATTGATATCCCTTTAATTTAGGATCATTCATAGAATCATAGAATATAAGAGTTGGAAGGGACCTAAGGAGGTCATCTAGTCCAACCCCCTGCTCAAAGCAGGACTATCCTCAGCTATATCATCCCAGCCAGGGCTTTGTCAAGCTGGGCCTTAAAAACCTCTAAAGATGGAGATTCCATCACCTCTCTAGGTAACCCATTCCAGTGCTTCACCACCCTCCTAGTGAAAAACTTTTCCTAATGTCCAACCTAGACCTCCCCCCCTGCAACTTGAGACCATTGCTCCTTGTTCTGTCATCTGCCACCACCGAGAACAGCCTAGCCCCATCCTCCCTGGAACCCCCTTTCAGGTAGTTAAAGGCCGCTATCAAATCCCCCTCATTCTTCTCTTTTGCAGACTAAACAAGCCCAGTTCCCTCAGCCTCTCCTCATAAGTCCTGTGCTCCAGCTCCCTAATCATTTTTGTTGTCCTCCGCTGTACTCTCTCCAACTTGTCCACATCCTTTTTGTAGTGGGGGGCCCAAAACTGGACACAATATTCTAAATGCGGCCTCACCAATGCCGAATAGAGGGGAATAATCACTTCCCATGACCTGCTGGCAATGCCCCTCCTAATGCAGCCCAATATGCTATTAGCCTTCTTGACAACCAGGGCACACTGCTGACTCATATCCAGCTTTTTATCCACTGTTACCCCCAGGTCCTTTTCTGCAGAGCTGCTGCCCAGCTCGTCGGTCCCCAGTCTATAGCTGTGCATGGGATTCTTCCTTCCTAAGTGGAGGACTCTGCATTTTTCTTTGTTGAACCTCATTAGATTTCTTTTGGCCCAATCCTCCAGTTTGTTTAGGTCCTTCTGTATCCTATCCCTACCTTCCAGGGTATCTACCACTCCCCCCAGCTTAGTGTCATCCACAAACTTGCTGAGGGTGCAATCTATCCCATCCTCCAGATCATTAATGAAGATGTTGAACAAAACTGGCCCCAGGACCATACTCTTTGTACTGTATGACTTTCAAACCAAACCATGTGCCTTTTGGATAATATATGGATTATTCCTAGATGTACAGAATTTCATCCCTTCAAAAACTCTGTATTTGATAATTTTATAACATTAGCTTTAAGAAATTTTTTTAAAAGTAAATCTTTTAATAGAAGTAAGGAAGTAACTCACTACTGGTTTCGGAAAACAGTGCAAACAATTCATGAACACAAAACCACCCGAGAGTTCGTGGGGCCATGACCTTTGACTCTCCCTTCTCACTTCCCCTTACACTGCCGTCTTCTCATTTCAGCTCTCAGTTCATGGGAAAGCCCTCTGCTGACACAGGACATTTTCCCCAATTTAAACAAAAGAAAAGACTCCAAGAGGAACCCCAATAACTCTGTCTTTGAACAGTAGGAGGAAATAGTCAATCCATGCCTGAAGGCTGCCCGCAATCAGAGCTGGGGCAGCCTCAACAGGAAGACCATAATCCATCCCCTCCCTGCTGCCTTCACAGTGTCCTGGCATCTGAACCCCTCTTTTGTTGGGTTCTGTTTGGATGAGACTGAATATTTCATCAGATCTGGCTAAGCACAGCTCTGCTGCCATTTGTTTGTTCAATAAGGGGGCAACATTTCATTGCCCCTGCAATTAGCACTAAAGTGATTTGTAACCCAACCCCTGCCAGACTGACCATTTCCCATCATGCTGAGCACCTCGGTGTGCTTATGCAGATACAGTGCAATCATGCTGAGCAGATAACTGTACTCATGCAAATACAGAGCCTATGCTAATAGAGTGCCCCCCTTTCAGTTGGCTGAGAAGGGGAGGGCCACTCAGATCTTGCTTACATCCTCCCCCACAGCTGAGAATTTGTCATCCCAGCAAATCATGTTACAAATTATACGAACCACTTGAGTTCTCCCCAAAGGGTCTAAGAAAACCTACTATAGGTGCCACAAGTCTGTCAACTAAGTGTATTACTTCCTCACTATTCACCCCAGGTGCATCATAAATTAACCTGTTGACTGGCCTTATAACTCTGTCGTGCTTGTTGAGCGTGGGTCTGGCAGGAGCAGGGGTAACTTCTTTTTGGGCTAGGGATGGTGAGGGTTCCTTGGTGGGTCTCTCGGCTACAGGCACAGGCCCCTGCATCTCTTGTTCTGGTCTTCTCTGATCCAGGGCACCAGGGACACCTTCCACCTGTATGTCCCCACTGTCCAACAGCCTAGCCGTGTCATCACTGGTGTGTTGCTCTTCCACAAGGTCTGAGAATTTTGGTGAGACAAGCTCATTGCCCCAGCCTGGTCCCATTGTCAGTGTGGGTGCGTCATCAACAAGCCTAAATGCTTCTGTCATGGGCTTTACAGCTGAAGAATCGGAGCTCTCGCTGGACTCCTCTGATCGAGGCTGGGAGCTGGTCTCCATCCTGGGGTACACTACTGGAATATCCTCTTCTTCAGACTCACTCTCAGATCTGCTCAGTAGGGGTGGGTTAACTCCTGAGGGCCCACTGAACATTTTGGGTGGTGGATTTGATCCAGTGTCTCTGTTTCTCCCTAGTCCCATGTCATAGTCCATTCCATCGGGATGCTTACCAATTCACCCACAGGTAGTAAGAGGTTTCTATGTACCGTCTTCATTTTTCCTGGCCCTGCCTCAGGACTAATCTTGTAAATCAGCAGGTCTCCCAGCTTTTCCACCACCAGGGAAGATATTGCCTTCCGTCAGCCGGCTATCTTCTACCACAATATAGCACCATATCGGTGCTTGTTTCTATCTGAGTTCTTACGGACAGCAGGTGTATCTAAGCGATAAGCATCCTGCAGCTTTTCTCTTAGTTGTGAGACATATTGCTGATGTGTCTCATAGCTATCCCCATCCTCAGATACGCCGAAACACAAGTCTATGGGTAATCTTGGTTCTTGCCCAAACATCAAGAAATAAGAGGTGGCACCTGTAGCATCATTCTTTGTGGCATTGTAGGCATGCACCAAAAATGCTACATCCAGGCTCCAGGTTGCCTTTTACTCTGGCTGTAAAGTCCCCAGCATATCCAACAGAGTTTGATTAAACCATTCTGGCTGAGGATCACCTTGCGATTGGTAAGGTGTTGTCCTGGACTTCTTAATTCCAGCCATCCTAAGCATTTCCTTCAGTAGGTGACTCTCAATGTCCCATCCCCGATCAAAGCGTATCCGAGCTGGGAATGCATATACTGAAAAATATTTCTCCCACAACATACAAGCGACAGTGGTAGCCTTCTGGTCACGTGTGGGGTTGGCCTGTGCATACCGTATAAAATGGTCCATCACCACTAAGATATTCCCCATATTCGTCCTGTCCACTTCCAAAGACAAGAAGTCAATGCATATCAGCTCCAAAGGTTGCTGCTGGTGATATTCTTCAGATATGCTACTATGGTGGGCAAGGTTTTCCTTTGAACACACCTAGAGCAGGTCTCACATTTCTTGTGAGCATCCTCAGCCATCCGGGGTCAATACAACCTACTAGGAATGAGATTCAGGGTTCTCTCCATTCCCAGATGTCCAAGTCATCATGCAGGGCCCTCATGGCCAGGGCTCTGAAATCTTTTGGTAGCGCTAGTTGTGTTCATTGCTTTTGCAAGTGGTTTGTGGTGATCCGGTGCAACACCCCCGGGATCAGTTTTAGTTTGTCCCATTCTCTCAATAGGAGTTTGTACTCGGGCTTGGATGGAATCAATGTGGCAGGGTTTCGCCCCTCCCTTTTAGCAAGTAGAGTGTCACAAATGTCAACATCTTGCAGCTGGACTTTTTGCCAGTCGGCAGCACTGAAGATGGGCAATGGAGATTGGTCCAACACAATATAGTTCACTGAGGCGGGTAGCACACTTTCAGTGGGCAGGCTCAGAGTTTCTTCCACAGAAATATGAAGGCTCTTCTAGCCCCCTGGCTCTTGACAACTCCCGCTGCAAATAGCTCTCACTCCATCCATAGGAATCACAAGAAAGTTATGGGCACCAGGACAATGCATATGCATCTACATTGCTTCTCCCTGATCCGTACTGAATGGTGAACTTGTAGCTGACTAAGGGAGCCACTCATCTCTGGATCTGCCCGGTAGCAACCAGCTTAGCACTTCTTAACACATAAGTCATTGGATTCTTGTCTGTTCATACTTGAAACTGAGCACCATACAAATAGTCTCAAAACTTTTTAGTGATGGCCTATTTCAAAGCCAAGAACTCCAGCTTGTAAGCGGGGTAGTGGGTCTCACTGTCCGAAAGTCCTCAGTTGACAAAGGCCATAGGTTTTCATATGCCTTCAATTTCCTGGTATAAGATGGCTCCTGGACCCTCCAAACTGGCATCCATGTGTAGGATAAATGGTTTCCCTGGGTCAGTAAAGACTAGGACTGCAGCATGAATTAAGTAATTAATGATTTCTCGAAGGCCCTTTCATATTTCTCATCCCATCATGATAGAAAGGGCTTTAAATGGCCATAGAGTCTCGGCGCAAGAGGCCTTGGTGACCTTCCTTTATTTTGGGGCTTGGATTTGTTCTTGCTGGACTTGTATCCCCTGGTAAGATCATTCATAGGCTTTACAATGGCAGCATAATTCTTCACGAACCTGCAAAAGTAGCCACTAAATCCGAGAAAGAACTTGAGCTCTCTGTAATTTCTTGGGCGCGGCCATGTAGTTAGTACTTCTATTTTATCTGGATTGGTATTCACAGTCTCTTGGGACATGATATCACCCACATACTTCACTGATGTTCTGCAGAACTGGTATTTATCAATTGAAAGCTTCAGTCCGTAAGCCTCCAATTGTCAAACACTTTTAGAAGTCTTTCTTCATGCTCCCCCGAGGTTCTCCCACACACAATCAGGTCATCCAGATAAACTAAAACTTGCAGTAAGTTCATGTCTCCCACAACTCTCTCCATCAGATGCTGAAATGTGGCAGGTGCCCCTGAAATCCCTTGAGGCATGCATTCAAACTGATAGAAATCTAATGGGCAGATGAAGGCCATTTTTTCTTTATCTTCCTCTGACAGAGGGATCTGGTAGTATCCACTCCTGGGATCCAATACTGAGAATCACTGGCTCCCCAGCAAACAGCCTAATGCCTGTTGGATTTGAGGCATGGTGTACTGGTCAACTACAGTGTATCGGTTTGAGGTTCAGTAGTCAATACACGTCTGGATTTTTCCACTTTTTTTTATGGACCACCACAATAGGAAAGGCATACGGACGGCAGGACTCTGTAATGATGCCATTCACAAGCAGCTCCTGGAATTGGTGTCTTCCATCTCTGAGAGAACAACCTTCCTCGATCTCTCCCTGAAAGGTCGGGAGATTTGGAGCCTGATATTGTGTTCCACTACTTTTGCACATCCTATGTCTCACTCATGTAGTGAGAATACCCTGGATCTTTCACAAAGCTTCTTTCCCAGGTGATCCTTTCACTTTTCACACAATGGCAATTCTCCAAAGTCAAACCTTCCAGGATCTACTGCTAGAATTCAGCTTCATATTGGGGTCACACAGCAGTTTCAGGCTCAAAGTGGTCTGCTATCTTCTGCCCTTGCTTCACAATGACATCATAGCTTGTTTCATTAGTCATCAGTATAATCACCTTTTCCTGGGCTTCAGTAGGTAAGGTTCTGACTCCACTGGGGACCAGCACTACTTCAGGGAGTCCTTCTTCATCCAGATGCTCTACCATTGCTAATGTTCCCTTACTGCCTTTTACACAGGTACTCACGATGGGTACTTCTCTCTCCGCCCTTGCAGGCACTAGTAGGGGGGTCAAATTTGGGTACCTCAGTGCTCCCATTGTAGCTCAGACATCTCTCTCAGAGCTCTCAAATTTCCTATAGGCTTCAGCCCAAAACATATGGATCATCAGTGTGTTTAGGTATTGATCCCCAGCTCGTCGTTTGTCAGGGGCTTTATAGGCAGGTGCAGAAGCCTTTGTTGGTAGAACGACTGAAATTGAATAGTCACTTGAGATCCAGTGTCAAGCATTGCTCTACATTCTGTCCCTTCAGTCCTCACCGTGACCTTTGCTCGAGGCCCTATCAGCCCTGGTGGGATCCCAGCTGAACAATCGTTTCCAGGGGAGGCTTCAAAGGCCCGCCCCCTTTCCAAGCTCCTCCTGGAAGTCCCTTGTGTGACCAACCTGTGCCTAGGATAGCCACCTGAAAATGCCAAGGTCAGGGCAAGCTGCAAAAGGACAGCAGATTCTCCCAGAACTGGTGGGTGACACTGAAGTCAGACTTCCCAACCAGCCACAAACAATGCTTCTGATTCCCCACACTGGTTATTAAGAAGCTAAAACAAAATATACACAACCTCCTTTCCTGCATTTCGGCCTCTGGCTCCTAGTCAGCCACCAGGTCCAGTAAAGAGATAAGTTATTTAAAACTCTATGCTCTTTACCAAAAATGTTCTCCTGACCCCAAGGGGTCAGCCACAGTACCAACTCAATATAAGTTTGGATCTTACCCAAATACCACACTGCCAGCCAATCCGTTAGTAACTAAAAGTAAAGATTTATTATAAAAGGAAAGAAACAAACTATAAGAGAAATGTTAAATGATTAAAACAATCAGATAGATACAAATTATTTGAAAGTCCATATATATCAGGTTTCCAGTAGAAATGTGGAGTTTGCAGGATTGTAAAGTCCCTCTGGTGTATATCCAGTACCTGGATGAGTCTCAGTCTTTGATTCACAGCTTCAGTTAGGTGAGTTGATCCAGTGGTAGGTGAAGGCTGAAGACTAAAGACTGACTGAAGACAAAATGGATGTGGGACAGCTGCCTTTTATGTTCCTTGGCCTCTGCCATGCTGCTTGTGGAAATTTACAGAAATAGGATGGATGGAGTCCAGAGTCACATGAGTAAGTCCTGGTGACTCATCAGGTTTATCCCCTGGGTTCTTTCCCTGGGCTTATTGTACCTTCTGAATGGACTTTGCTAACACCTACCCTCCCCATTGTTGTTTCTTACCCTTGGAAGTATATATATATCCCCTATCTGATTTCTATTTCATGCATCTGATGAAGTGGGTTGCAGCCCACGAAAGCTTATGCCTGCAGAAATTTGTTAGTCTTTAAAGTGCTACAGGACTCTCGTTGTTTTTGCTGTATATAGACTAACATGGCTACCCCTCTGGAACTTTATCCATCCTGATGTCGCCCAGAAACACAGCACAAGTTGAAATACAGATACAGCAAATATATCCATAACTTCCAATACAAATAAGACACATACACATAAACTATATCATCATGCTTTACAAATTATAACCTTTCTAATGGTATCTGCTATGGCATGTCTCATATGAATTATTGTAATTTTGACATATGGATGTTAAATAATATCATAAATAGTCCCCCTAATCCAGCCTGCGTCACACCCCCACTGATTGGTATTTTCTGCCCTCTTTCCCAGATCTCTCCCTGTCTCTGTATTGCATTAACCTGAGGGAGCACCAGCTCTGTAACCCCTGCCTGACCTGGATCTCGTCCCCTCTGCATCGCATCATAATCCTCCACAGCAATAAGGATGGCACATCTGTCGCTGACATCACCATGGTACAGCTAAAGGACCGTGCCACCTTCACAGATGAAATCCACCTCATCTCCCTGACGGGACCGTCCACCCAGTTACCAGCTGGGCAAATGTGCTGGGTCACTGGTTGGGCCACATCATATTGGGGTGTGGAGGTGCGGGGTGGGAGGGAGTGGCTGGGAAATCAGTGAGTTTAATTGGGGGCTGGTATTCAGCCCTTATTCAGTGGGTCTCTACTGTTTCCAGAACTTGAGAGCCCTTCTCCTGGGCTCTTAACAAACAGGGCTGTGTAGGCACAGGAGGGAAGTCTCACACACACACACACACACATAGAGCCCCGATCCTTCCTGCACATACACACACACAAAGAATCTCCCCTCTCTATGACTTTTATGTGCATTATGAGTGCAGCCCCTAGATGGCGGCACTGCTCATAGGGACAGCCGTGCTTTATTTGTAATGAAAGAGGTGCCAGGGATCAAGCAATATTTTACTTTCATAACTGATGTGGCAAGCCCAGAGGTGCTGGGGCTATGAACTGCCAAGCCTACATGTGCTGGGCTCTGTCCTGGCAATCCCTGGCACAAATTAAGCACTGATTGAAGGAGACTTTTCACAGCACATCCGTCTCCTTTCCAGCTCCCATGGCCGCCGAGTGTGTTTCATCCCTGACTCTCTCATTCCAGATACACTTAAATCAAGGCTTGGGGTGGAGTGCCGAGATTGTGGAAGAAGCTATGGGAGAGTGGGTGGGGCTTGTATTCCAGCCATTTTCCCTGCCTTCCACCCTCCCACCCTCAATTGGACCCTAATGCTGCACCTCCCCCAATGACCCTGAGTCTGTGACATCTCCCCAACAGTTCCATTCCCTCCACAGGTGCAGACGAGAGTCAAGACCAGCCAGGTAAAAAGCCAAGACTCCTGGGTTCTATCCCTGGTTCTGGGAGAGGAATGGGGTCTAGGTTTTAGAGCGGGGGGGGAGGGGCTGGGAACAAGGACTCCTGGGTTCTTTTCTTGCCTCTGAAAGGGGAATGGGGTCTAATGGTCAGAGCGATGGTTGTTCTTCTAAGCACCTTTTATTCAGACTGACTGTAAGAAGAAAGGAAGCCCCTTTGTGACTGGAGAGAGCTGGACACAGTAGAAGCCATCGTCCAAGGCAACCAGCCACATGATGAAGCCTGAATGATGCTGTGGAATCTGAAGGACTGGTTGCAAAGGCAGAAGTGATCAGTGTGTGAGAGACGAGAGTCAGCTGACAGTAAGAGAAGCGGTGGAGATCATGAGGGGAAAAAGACAAAGCTCCTTCCAGCACAGGACTGGCTGCAGGCACAGCATTAGGAATTGCTGAGTAGCAAAGCAGCCTGCTGTGGTTTGTTCCTACCGAGTTGAGGGAAGTAGGGCTTTGTGTGTGCGTTCTTTGTGAACAAACAGGATTGCCCCAAAGAACAGACCTGACTCATAGCATCATCCTCTTCTTCTTGCAGAAAGAATCTGGCAAAGCCCCAAATGTTAGTGAAACCTCTGGGGCAATGGAGCCACATTTCCTTTGTAACTTCTCCCCAGCACATTGTCAATATTGAGAAGGGATCAGCTCTTCATCTCCAAAAGCCACCTGCTGCTGTTTAATTTGCCTTGCTGTTAACAGGTGGTAAATAGCGATGTTGTTGTTTTTTTAAAGTGCTGTAGGGCTATATCCGTGAGTTGCTAAATAAACCCAGTCACATTGGCACCATCTAATTTGACTCACTGCATTATGCCTGAGAGAATTGGCCCTATGATATCAACAGAGTACGTAACAACCCTCCCAGAGCTGAGGATAGAACGCAGGAGTCCTGACTCCCCCTTCTTGAGAAGGATTACTAGACCCCATTGCCCTCTCAGACCTAGGGATAGAACCCAGGAGTCCTGGCTCCCAGTTCCCACTCCCTTCCCAAAGCCAAGGACAGACTGAATGCAGCATTCAAAAAGTACTGTGTTACAGACAAAGAGACCAACATCCAAACAGAGCAGTGCCATCGAGTTTAATGTAAGGGACCTTGCAGGCGCAGCAAAAAGCTTTTCTGTGTCTACTTAGATTGCAATTGCTCAGTCGGGGTCTGCGCAGCACCTGGCACAAGGGGGCCCTGATCTCAGCCTGGGTCTGTGTATTGCCTGGTACAATGGGGCCCTAAAATCAGTTGCAGCCTGTGCAGCACCAGATGCAACAATGGTGACCCTGATTGCAGTACGGGTCTATTCAGCTTCTGTCACAATGTCCCCCCATCCCCCAATCTCAGTTGGTTCTACTCCTTCATTTTTACTTTGATTAATAAAACATCTGTTTATAAGGAATGTCACACCACCACTTTGATCAATAACCAGTATCTATGTGTGCACATACTATGAAACCCGTGAAATCCAGCCTATCCACTGCTC
>NW_027132658.1:0-45659 GCF_026122565.2 Emydura macquarii macquarii | reverse complement strand
TGGGCAGAGGGCACCAATGCTTGGACCGTGTCCCCATCCCCTGCTACGCCCCCTCCCTGAGACACCACCCACGCTCCACTCCCACTCTGCTCCAGGACCCGCTCCTGTTCCATCTCCTCCCCCAGAGGCACAAGCGGTAGGTGGGGTTTCCGGGTGAGGGGTCTCGAGACCCTCTCACCAAAGGCGCCTGGAGCTCGACTTGTGCCTGGTCTTTGTGGGGGGCTGGCGCTGAGGGGCCCCAGGTGGAGACACAAACTGGGAACACTCCAGATATTTGCCTCCCCGCTGTCCCAGGAGAGCCCCTGCGCTCAGCCCCTCTGGCACCATTTACAAGCCCTGCTGTGCCCCCAGCTCTCTCCTGCTGCAGCTTCCTGGGGAGCGGCTGTGCCCTGCGGCAGGGTCCCTCAGAGCACCGGGGCCGCCAGACAGGGAGCGGGCACTTCCCTGATCCCTGAGCCCACCCTGGGCCTGTCTGGCTGGGTCGGGCAGAGGGTTTTGTAGAGACCCGGCTGGCTCCGTGCTGGGCCCTGGGTCACCCCAAGTTCAGCATCCAGCCAGCAGGGGGCTCCGTACCCCCAGGTGCAGGGCAGGGCAGGGGCCGCCTGATGTCATGGGGGGCAGGCTCAGGAGGACCTCGGGGCTGTGGCGCAGTGGGAGCAGGCAGGGAGCTGGGCCAGGGGGGCCGGGAGCTGGGCAGGAGGCACAAACACCCTGTGCTCAGCGCTCACTCCAGGTTCTCACTCTGGCACCGGCTCCGCTGGGGTCAGACACCGCGGTGAGGGGCCCACACAGCCAGACTGGAGAGAGCCAGGCTCTGTGCATGTGAGGAGGGGCAGCAGCTCTGTTACATGGTGCCAGATTCACAGAATTGTCATGGGGAGGCACCTGGGGCACCCCCTCAGCTGCCTCAGGGTGGCCTGCAAGTTCCCTGCCTCAGTTTCCCCTCTTCAGCACTCCTGAAATTACTCAACACAGAGCAAAGATCTGAGAAAAAAGTCCCCTGCTGGGGTTTACTTGGCCTCTGCCCCTGAAACCAGCCTCTCCCTTTGCCCCCTGCCATCCTGGCACCTGCCCCTCCCCCAACCACCCTCTGCACCCTGGAGCCCCCCATCACTTCACCCCCACACACCCTGTCAGCCACTTCTCCCCTTTCCCCTCAGCTCCTATGTCTCCCATCCCTCCCCTTACCCCCTCTGTGCCTCCCCTAATCCCCTCTTCCACCCTTGGGTCCGCCCTGTCTCTCGACTCCCCCCTGGCCCCTGCCACTCTCCTCACGCCTCTCTGCTCCCTGGTGCCCACCCCTTCCCTCTGCCTCCCTGGTGCCACCCCCCCTCCTTGTGTCTGCCCCTCTGCTCAGCCTCCCTCAATCCCTCTTGCCCCTGCCTTTTCCTTTCCTCCTCCAACTCTTCAGATGCCTGCCTCTTTCCTTCCCACTGTGACATTGGCCAGGTACAATCTCGATTGTTTAACAGCTTCGTGCCTCAGTTCTCCAATCTGGAGTGCCTTTTACACTGCTTCACTGGTAGAACAGCCACTGGGCATTCACACACAGTCTCTAGCATGTCACTTCCTCCCAGCTACACAGGAAGAGTGCTATAGCCAGCCACTGCTGAGTTACACTGCAGGAGACACCAGCAACCTCCCTGTCCTAAACTTTCCACCCAGAAATGTGCGTCTGGTTGCCCAGCGCTCTACTGGCCAACGCAAGCTGATAGAAAGTCCGTCATTTCATTGATAGAAAACGCTATGCAAAAGCCCTGTTATCTCAAGTGAAGGGTCCCAAACACGTCAGCCAAACACACTGGTTTAGTTAAAACAAGGTTTTTAACGACAGAAAGAAGAAATTTAAGTGATTGCAAATGTAACCCTTCTGCTAGACCGCGTCGGTAGCAGCAAGGGCCGGGTTCTATATCTAGGGGTCCCTCTCAATGATACAACACCAAACTGGCTCGAGCCCCCACCCAGTCATCTGGGAAATTACACATTATCCCCTGGGTGCCCCCAAAGGGCAATACTTTCCCCCTCGCAAGCACAGAGTCTGAGTGTAGAAAGAAACCTTTTAATAGCAAGAGAGAGGTAACACAGCACTGGTTTGGGGAACAGTGCAAACAGAGTTCATGAACTCAATGAACCAAACCCCTCCCAGAGTACAGAGCGTGTCTTTCACCTCTCCCTTCCTTCTTCCCCCTGTACTGACCAGCGTCGGTTGCAATGTCCACCTCGTGGGGGTGGCTCCACCCCCTATGCCTCTCCTGTCTGACATGGGCTTGACCAGACCCCCTCTGCTGCTGTCTCCTACTGCCTTCAGACCTCACTGAGTCCCCTACAGCTGGCAGTGACCACGCCTGTCTCCAACCGCTGGCTCCGACTGCACCTGGCTCCCACTGACTGCACTGGGCTGTACCCACCCCTCTGTCAATCGCTGACCCAGCTGGCACCAATTGTGCCAGCCTCTCCGCTGACTGCACCGGCACCGACTGTGCCAGCCTCTCCGCCGACGGCACCAGAGTAGCCTGGTGCTCACTCGGCTCTGTTAGTTGTCAGGCAAGGTTTCTCAGATCCTCTACTGATTCAGCTCTTAGTGATTTCAGCTCATGGGTAAACCTTCTGCTGACATACAGGCAACATCCCTGCTTTCAAGAAACAAAAGACTCCAAGATGAGTCATTAATTCTATCTTTTAACAATGGGGAGAGAGAATCACTCCATGCCTGGGGACAGCCCTTTACCAGGGCCAGTGCAATCCCAATAAAAAACTACTCCACCTCTCTCACTGTTTCCACGCTGAAACATCTGGCTGCCACCCTTGTGGAGCTCTGTTAGTTTAGGGTGCAGATTCTATCATAACAGACTAAGCACAGTTTTGCTGACATCTGTTCACACAATTGAAGGACAACATTTCATTACCCCAGCAGTTAACACAACAGTGGTTTGTCGCCCAAAACCAGCCCTGCTAACCATTTCCCATCATGCTCAGCACCTAGGTAAGTTATGCTAAATACTTAATTGTACTTATGCAGATACAAAGCCCATGCAAATAAAGTGCCCCCCTTTCAGCTGCTGAGCAGGGAGAGTGCCACTCAGACCTGGCTTACACTAATAATGAGACATAAAAGTCAGAACTGGTCACAAAGGAAATAAAAACACAAACTAACACTGAACTTATCACACTAAAGAAATTGAAAGCAAAAAAGTCTCTCTCACCCCAGGCTTTTGCAGCTCACTGGCTGGACGCCTCCAACCAGGAGCTTTCCCCAGGGCAGGGTTGTTTCAGGTGTGTCTGTTGCTGGGAGCAGAAAGGAAGGGAGGGGAGGGGAGGTATTTGGGGGGTTAGTTTCTATTCTACTTTCCTTTACTTTTCTCGCCTCTTTGAGAAATATTTGCAGCTGGGTTAAGGTGACAGCAGGGCTGTGGGACGGGGACCCCAGCTGTGTCTGTGCCAATATGTCAATTTCTTGCTCGTCCCCTTCTGCCTGCTGAAGAACGGCTGCTCCCCAGGAGCTCATGGGTGTGATTACGCTGACACCCGGCTGAGGCATCCATTTGCCTGTTTCTGAGCTACTGGCTGTGCCGGCTTCTCTGAACTGAGTGATGCCGTTCAGGAGAATTTACAACTTTACATGTCACGTTACCGCACGGATTGTGCCAGGAGACCCACTTGGTATGAAATGTGTCATCGTCTTGTGACAGGGTGAACATGAAAGAAAAGACAGTGACTCCTTCACTCCCCTGCCCCCCGCACCCACCCCTACCCTTGCCCCTTCCTTCTCTGTGCCCCTCTCCCTCCCCCCACCACGCGTCTCCCCCCACACCTCTCTTTTCCCATCCCCCTCTGCACCTGGTGCCCACCCTCCCCTCCCCCCTTTTGCCTGCCTCTCCCTACTTCCCCTTCTGTGCCCCTAACTCCAGTTCCTCTCTCCCACCCTTCTAGCACCCACCCCTTCCCTTGCCCCCTTGACTCCCTGATGCCTACTCCTCCCTTTGCCCCTTGTTGAACCTGGTCCCTGCCCCATCCCACGCCCCACCACTGTCCTCAAGGCACCAGCCTCTCCCCCTTCCTTCCCCCCGGTGCCTGCCTCTTTCTTCTCCCACCCTGGCCCCCAACACTTCCCTCGTCCTCCAGCACAAGCTCCTTCCTTCTGCCCCCAAGCCACTGCCCCTTCCCTCTGCCCCTCCCAGCATCAGCTTGTCCCCTGGGCTGCTCTCCCCTGCCCTGCCCCCGCTGACACCTTCCCACCCCACCCTTCCCCGCTCCTGCTCTCCTTCCCCTCAAGTTCGCTCCCATGGGCAGATGGACCCTGACTCCCCTTAACGGGCAACAACACCCCCCCCCCCCAGTGATTAACGGGGATGCAGGTTAAGTTCCCTTTGATCCCCATGACCAGCCCCTGCCCCGGCCCTGACTCTGTGACTCTCTCCCCAGTGGACGTGACTCTGGATCCAGGCACGGCAAATCCCAGACTCATTCTGTCTGAGGATCAGAAATGTGTGAGACTTGGAGACACATGCCAGGATCTGCCTGACAATTCTGAGAGATTTGATATTTGTCCCATTGTCCTGGGCGCTGAGGGGTTCCCGGGCGGGAGGCGTTACTGGGAGGTGGAGGTGGGAGACAAACCTGAGTGGGACCTCGGGGTTTGTAGGGAATCTGTGAGCAGGAAGGGGCAGGTCACACTCTCACCTAGGAATGGATACTGGGCCGTGTGGCTGTGGGATGGGCAATACCTCGCCTTCACCTCCCCTCCAACCCCCCTCCCCATGAGCGTCAGGCCCAGCCGGGTGGGGATTTTCCTGGACTATGAGGCGGGCGAGGTCTCATTTTACAATGTCACTGACAGGTCCCAGCTCTTCACTTTCACTGACACCTTCTCCGGGATGCTTCGCCCTTATTTCTGTCCTGGTCTCAATGCTGGGGGTGAAAACGCGGCTCCCCTGATCATCTGCCCGGGCCCAGCCCAGGCGGAGGGAATCTCTGTCCCTGACAGCGACACCTGCGGCAGAGACTGTCCCCTCCCAGCACTGAGCAGCCCCCAGGCCTGTGCCCAGGGGAGGGGCTAAAGGGTATCACCTGCCCCCCCCACCCGCCCCTCAGTTCCCATCCCCAGGCCTGTGAGCTGGGGGAGGGGAGAAGGAGAGAAGGGGGTGGGAAGAGCTGGCTGCTGGGGTGTTTGTGGGTTGGGTGGGGGCAGCGTCAGGGGTGGGTGCTGAAGGTGGGGATGCGGAGGGGGTTGCAGCGGCAGGAAGGGAAGAGCCCAGCTGACATGAGGAAGACTCTGGGGGGATGTAAGGAGGAGGGATGGGAGAGGCCCAAGGAGGAAAAGCACCTGGCAGAAATGACGGGGGAGGGGAGGAGCCCAGTGAGTGCGATGGGGCCAGTGAGTGAGGGGAAGGTCCTGGCTTTTCCTGCCCTGGGGGAGTCTCTGCCCATGGTGGGGAGTGAAATGGCCACAGGGGGCAGCGCGGGGGCAGGGGTGAGTGCACCAGGGCCCTGCTGTACGGGCCGCTCTGCACTGCAGCCTCAGCCTGGGGGGGGAGCTGGTCCCAGCAAGATGTGGGGAGGGTGGGGAGTGGGGAGAGATGGGAAAAGGGATTCAGTAGCTGGGTCAGGGGAAGGACAAATAGAACCTGCTCACAGGAAGGAGCCCAGGCAGCTTTTCCCACCTCCCCATGTGTTTGCCCCTTCCAGTGCTGTGTGACAAACGGCTCCTGGCACAGGGTGACACTGGTAGGAAATACGGACAGACAGCTCGTGTCTTCTGCTGCCCCATCACACGTTGCTGCCCATCATCTTTCCCCGTCCCCTGGCCCAGGGGTAGCAGATGGTGATGGACGGGGATCAGTCAGTCCTGTCCGAATTTTCTGCCTCTGTGAAATCTCAGTGAAAAATAGGGAGAGAAAAAGAAAAGAGAGATTGTTCTAATTTAGAAAATGTTGCTATGCAAGGTGTTAGTATCAGAATATTATAAATTACATTTCAAGATTATTTCAAAAGCATTTCAAGCATCTAAACATATGTTTCAAAATGGAATTATTTACCTTTATGTTTTTATTCTTCTCTCAAAACAACATTAACATTCACCTCTAAATATCATTCATTTGTATTTCTGCTGCGTGATTTCAGCAAATCCAAAATATTTCTCCCAACAAAACTGTCAGCTCTCTCTGTCTCCTTACTGTCTTGACTGGTTCTCTCTGGAAGGCAGGGCACATGCACCTTTGAAAACTAATAGGTGAAAAAAGATGACAGATGTAATTAAGCAAAATATTTCAATGAACTCACACGAGATTCCATATTAATATTCCAAGAACTTCTGCTCAAATTAATTAATGTGATTTTAAACTTTCTAGCTACATGTAATCGGTAATTAAAATATGACTCTCTCTTTCCTGTTCTCACATCAATTAACAAGACACACTCCCCACCCTCCACTGCTATTTTCCTATATACAGGAAGCTCTTCTACCTTATCCTTTGTCGTTTGTTTTTCTTTAGCAATATTATTTCCAGGCAATGTGCTGTGAGTGTCCATTTTTTATTTCAATATGCTCTTTGTGGACTTGTTATCAGGACACAACAAATGTTGTTTGGTAAAGAAATAGAGAAAGACTTGTAGTCCTTAAATGAGTCAGCACAAACCAACGTAATTGTATGAAGGACCCAGGAACTTAAAGACACTTCTCATGCTGTTTGGTGAAAACTTGATCAGGAAACTTTTCTTCTTTAGTCATACATCAGGGCAAAGGGTGATATTTTTGTTGTCATGTGACGTTTAGAGCACCAAAACGAAAAGAAAGTTGTTCCAGGAAATTCATCCCAATTGGGGGGGGGTTCTGTCCTCCAGCTTCTGGAATTCTCTGTAAAAATAGTGATTAATTGGTCTAATTCCCTGAAATTAGTGACTGAACCTAATTTCTTGAAGAGGTAGTTGAATAGAGGTATAAGGGGAGGCACATCACATGGCATTGCTACAAATGCTTCTTGTTTTTTTATCCTTGATGCAGTATGAACAGTTTCAATGCAGTTCAATTTTGAAGATTTATTCAAAATATTCAATTCATGGCAGAGCGCCCTCTCCTTACCTTAATTATTTGAAAATCCACACCCTCAAATTATCTTGTGATGGATTCATTTGGCTTTTCATCCTGTCTGCTCGTTTCTAAGTGGCACGAGTTGGTGAAGCTACGTATTTTTCCCAGTTTTTCACACAGGGGAAGGTTAAGCTGAAAATAGGTAATTTTTCCATAAACTTTCTTTTAGAAATACCTGTCGCTCTTTTCCTATATTCCACTGAAATTATGGGTTGGTATTCGGGTTTCTTATCCAATCTGATTGCATTATTACATGGGAAGATGTGTTGGTAAGCAGGTTAAAGTTTACCACTCCCAAAGGGGAACGATGCAGCCCCGATGTCCACAGTCAGCAGTGACTCTCAGCCAGGGGTGTAAACAGAGGGGTTTATTAGTGGTCCTGAACACAGCCTAGCAAAGTTCTTTGTTAGCACAGAACCCAGAAAGTCACAGCTAAGTCCGTCTGTGTCAGACCCAGAGTGCAGAGCCCTGGCTCTTTCCCCACAGTCCCAAACCAGAGTGTCCTGCTTCCCACAGCCCACCCTCAGTCACACCCAGTTGCAGCTTCTTTGTCCATTGTTGAGTTTCCCAAGAAAAACTGGTCACTTGGCCCCACCTCTCTCTTTGTTCTCCAACTCGCTAGAGCCAGCTGCCTTCTTGCAGAGGTTGCCCCCACTCCCACCAGCCCTCAGTCGCTAAGTTACAAAATCTCCAGCCATTGTCAGGGTGCAGGCAGCTAGCCGGCAGTCACACTTGGTCCTCTAGGGGTCTTGTCCCACCACCTGGTTATTCCTGCAACACACACGGCGCAGTGAGGCATGTACACAATATTCACACAAAACACTCAGACAATCCCCCATTTTATCACAAAATCCTCTTTGGAATCTGAACAATAACGGCTCGTGGGTTTGTTCCTATTCCCCAGCCACAGCAGTGGCCAGACCCTCAAGGACACGGCCTTTATCAGTGGCTGAGTGACTGCTAACCTGGGGTGGGGGGAAGGAAAATGTGGGATGAAGCATTCACAGACCTCAGAGCAGCCTTCAAAAAGTAAACCACAAAAACAACGGGGGAGGGGGAGGCTGCACTTGAGGGCAGAAAGGGGGGAAGAAATGGAGCTGTCCAGAACGTTGGCATGGCACAAGACACTGGAGAAAGACAGAGCTGCAGAGACAACTCCTGGAGGCAACGCAGAGCCAGAACGCTCTGCTGCAGCACAGGCTGCTGTTAGACACCAGGCAACGCGGTGCCTCAGCCAGGACCCAGCCACGTTCTGCAGCCCCTGGGCAATACAGGGTCCTGGGAACACCAGCAACTCCTCCCTGCTGCACCCCCAGCAGTGTCCCCAGGCACCATTCCCGGCACAGGCCCTAGCTCAGGGCAGCCAGCACAGCCGCCTTTGGCAGCCCAGCTTTCTTGAGCATCGAACGATCCTGATAACATCCAGCCTTGCCACTCAACGCTGGAAGAGACAAGAAGAAGAAGAGGTGTCTGCTCACCTGGGATGTGACGCCACCCCTGTTTTGTTCTGCCCTCCACTGCACTGTGTCCCTAAGTTCTTGTTTCATTATTGTTTTATTAAAGGTTCGTTTCTGTTTTTACAATCTACAGAACAAACTATTCACAATTCATTTCTAAAGTGCCACCTACTGACTCGTTGGACTCTGTAAACATCTAAAACGATTGATTAACCATTTAAAGCATCTATTAATCATTAATGAATCCCTTATAAACTCTTCATAAATGGAACCTTAGGAGAAAGTGTGACCCAAGGGAAACGTGTGACCCACATAATAACGCAATGGGCTGCCCTGCACTACACTGGATCTGGGAGGCAAGCGGTAATTCCCAGCAGGTCTGCCCTGCCCCACCCAGTCGATGCTGCCTGCCAGTGAGAGCCAGAAGTTCCCAGGCCCCCGAGAGGCAGGCATTCACATGGGAACAGAAAGAGAAGCTGGAGATGGGACTTTTCTACAAGCTCCTCCTTCTTGGCCTGAAAAGGTCTCTGCATGAGGCTGCTCAGTTCATTTTTGTCTTTGCTTTTCCAGGCTGGAAGGAGCCTGGCAGGGCTCTGTGGAGGGAGCCCTGGGCCTTTTCCTTTCAAAGGGCTCCAGCGCCTGGAAGGGATGGGCCGTAACTTTCCCTATGTGCATTTTTATTATGGACCCTGATGCTGCAGCCCCAGCCAGCCCTGAATATCACCCCCTACAGAGGCCTGGACGGGAGCCAGACTTGGCTGCAGGGTGGTGGGAACAGGCCACTCACAAGGGCCCAGATCCACAAAGGTTCTTAGGTGTCTTAAGTCCCAGTTTTAGGCTCCTCTGAGTTCCACAAACCCCTGCTTGTCTGTGGCCGAGCACTGTAGGTGCCTAAACTCTCTGAGTGCCTGAACTTTCCCTGTCAAAGCTCCTGGCACCTACATGTCTGCCTCTGGGCATGTGCTCTGCTGCCTCCCCCTGGGCGTCTGGACACCCAAGCCTCAGTGCCACCCACGAGCCAGGGGAGATGGGTGCTCCTCCACCCAGCTTGTCTGCACTGCCTGATGTGGTACCGGGCCAGGCTCATTCCAAACCCAGCTGGGGGAGGATCAGGTGATGCTGCCACTCCCCACCTTAGAAGTTGTAGCCCAGTGATTACAGCCCTCACCTGGGATGGGCAGAGCTGGGATTAATTCCCCCGTCTCTGCCAGCGGGAGGAAAGGATTTGATCAGAGGTCTCCCTCCCTCAGACGGGCTGTAGGAGATTCTCATTGGGGGGGAGGGTCTCCCTCAATCTGTCCTGCTGAAGCTGTTCCACGGTGTATAAATAACTAGTCATTGGAGCAGGGGGAGGGGAACCTGGATCTCCCAGCCCCCACGTGGGTGCCCTCACCACCACTAGGGACCCACGGCCCCCACACGCTCTCTGGCCCAGTGACTATGTCACGTTTTACACACGGTGGAACAGCTTCAGGAGCAGAGACTGAGGGAAACGCCCGTCTGCCTGTCCATGGCTCAGTGTCTAGGGGCTCTGCTGGGAAGTGGGAGATCCCTGTCCAAATTCTCTCTCTCCACTGGCAGGGGGGAATTGAACCTGGATCTCCCCCATCCCGGGCGAGGGCTCTGACCGCGAGGCTGGAAGCTGTAGGGCAGCCCTACAGCCACCTCCTCCTCCGGCCGTTTTGTACGGGGCGAGGCAGGTGCCCAGCTCATTTTCCCAGGAAACGACTTTGGAGCCTGAGTCCAGGCGAGGGGTTGCTGGCTGCGGGTCACAAGCTGGGATCGGCGCCGCCCTACAGCCCAGGCTTAAGGCACCAGACCCCGTGAGGGGTGGAGCTTCAGACACCCCCCTCCAGCCACCATCTCTCATTAGCCAGCTTGGCAGGGGTCACCTAGCACGCTGGCTTTTGTGGGTCCCATTCTTAGCCCCCATCTCTCCCCATTCATGGCAGAGGGAGCCTGGGCGCCGAACTCAGGCTGTGTGGACAGAGGCGGTGCTAGCCCATTGGGGGCCCCGAGCAGGGATATTCCAACCTGCCCCCAACACTGACAGCCAGACCCCCACCATGCCGGGCTGACAGCCAGAGGCCCAGGGCTGACACCAGACACCCGCTGCCCAGGGCTGATGCCGGAGCTCACTACCTGGGGCTGGCAGCACAGGCCCTGCCGCAGGGGGCGGAAGTCACAGAGCTCACATAAAATCATGGAGTCCGTGACCCCCGGGACTGACTCGGAGCCTTAATAATAACAAAAAGTGACTAGGGGCCCCTGGAGCTGCTCAGGGCTGTGAACCATTGTTTAGTCTGCCCAGGCCTAGCGCCAGCACCGGGTGCAGGAGCCATTTTGCACCAGATTAAGACATGGGAGGCTGCAGGGGGCAGGGCAGGCAGGGGGTGGAGGGCCCTGCTAGCCTGACAGAACCCAGATGACCCCCGGGAAGGGTGAGCTAGCGAAGGACACGGCCTTTAGGAGGTTTTACTGGTTTGTATCATCTGCTCTGTCCTGTGCTTTACGGGATCACGACAGGACCATAAAGCTGTCAGCCTGGGCGATGTGTGTGTGACGGCTTCACCTCCGCTGTGCACCCCGCACAGAGTTACACTGTAACCCAGAAGCTTCACACCTGTGGGGTGGAGGCCTGGCTGAGGGTGCTCAAGCTCTGGGGAGTCTGACGGGTCAGCGCTGCCATCACACGCTATCACTGTAAGTGTCAGGGGCTTCCTGGCCCTGCTGGCAGGCCTGGGGTCTCTGTAAGGACAGGTACGACCTGGATCTTCACTAGTCAGTCTGCAAAGAACCAGCCGACAGGAAGGTCGGCTGGTAAGTGCCGCTCTGCCTTAGGGAGCAGCCTGCTCTGATCTCGCTGGTTTTGGTTCCTGGCTGTTAGGTTTCTGGGTGTTAAGTAACTGTCATATAACACTGCAACCTCCCAGAGAGGTACAGTCATAAACCGCTGTAACTGCTCTGTTGTATGCCATGAACGTAACACACACCTGTAAACATCGTACCTATGGCCCAGGCAATGGCACTGCTCAGGTACCTGACAAAGAGATATTTGACCTAAGTCCCCCTTATGGCTAATATGATCAACTGTGTTTTCTGGAACACCAAAGGGGCAAATCCCCCATAAAACGAAAAAGAACGATCACTGTTCTAACAACACTGAAAGCAGAGATTATCTTCCTGCAGGAAACCCACGTTAATAATTTGGAGGCAGAGAAATTTAGGAGGTGGTCGATGGGGAAAGGGTGTTTAACAATTTCTCCTCCACAGCCAAAGGTGTGCACCAACATTGTTTCACAAAAGACTCAGTTTACAAATTATAGATGAGAAATGTAGATATTTGCTGGTGATCACTAAGATCTCTGACTCTGTATCTGACCTAATTGATCCATATGGTCCAAATAAAGATGAGCCAATTTTTTTTACAAATTAATTAATATTCCACTAAAATCAATCATCATTGCAGGAGACGTTAATGAGATGTTGGACCTTTTTTTAGAAAGGTCAGGCCAGCCCCCAGCATACACAGTCATCTGCTAGAAACATTATACAAGACGGTATGGAAGAATTGGGGTTAAAAGATGAAGCTCACTTTTAATCACATACAGAAGAAAAGAGAAATGGAAAAGGTTCCAAAGAGTACCACTCAAATCAGAACCAGGACAGGTTATTGCTAATCTAAAAGAGATCAAGGACATAGATGAATGAAATCTGGGAAGACCCCCGGCCTGAAGGCCTACTGATTAAATCCTGCCCTAATTACTGTACTATGTACATGGCACAAGGATTCTCAAGAGAGTAATAGGAAGGGACACATCTCCTTAATCAACATGGATTTAAAATATTTGTGGAAATATTCACTCAGAGACACAAAATGTAATGAGTGAGATGGTTCACTCCAGTCAGGTGGGATTTACTTAAAAAGGCCTGGTTCAGATACCACACAGCAGTTGATTAATGCTATGGCATTCCATCAGCACTGTAGAAATTCCCATGCAAACATTTCACTTGATGCAGAGAAGCCTTTGACAAAGTTAAGTGGCAATATCTAATTTCATGGCTGACTCACATCCCTCCTTGGATCTGTTTCAGGGAACTAGACAGAGATGCCCCTTCTCCCCACTACTCTTCAATCTAGTATTCGAACCACTTGAATACCTTGGTGTGTGTTCCCTGATTAGTATTGCAAGGAATTAAATCAGGAATCTGGGAGACAAAAATCTTTCTATATGTAGATGACATTCTCCTGTTTATTAACAATCTGGCTCAATCTCTTCCAAATATCCTACAAACAACAGGTAAATTCTGTGGCTACAAGCTAAATTGGATAAGTTGGAAGCCATTAAGACCTCATTGGATCTAGATGGAAGTGGCTCTCCTTTGGGACATTTAGATGCAAACAGATGAACCTCAGATATCTTGGCATCTTATTCCCTAAGGAAATTAAAAACATAGTCAAGGTTAACCTAGCCCCATTAACTGTGCTGTCAGCAAATGATTTCAATGGCTGGCAGGCCCTACCTCTCTCCATTAGTGGAAAACAAAACACTGTTACAATGAATGCCCTTCCCATTCAGAAAATCAAAAGTATTTATGAATTGTTTTTAAATGAATTTTTTATTAAATTAATAATATACACTGGTCTGAATAAAACCACACTCATTCATAAAACTGTTGCAGGTTGCTCATTAGAGAAAGCTGTTTAATAGAGCTGCTCTCATTCACTGACTCAGAAACCTGCCCTTCGGTATAAATATAGTTATCACCGGTAAAGCTGTCTTTAAGCCACACGTCTTTAAGTCACTTCCTGCTTGTCCTTTTGTTGTTTAAGTCACTCGTACTGTCACTGATAGAAATTGTTATAAAAATTGTCTTCATAGAAATTGTCTTTTAAGTAACTCATTTCCTTATTACCACCAATAGAAATAACGTTCCTTTACAGTAGTCGTTCCTTAACATTGTCACTAAATCACTCTCACAAACCCTGGGAGGCAGGCCAGTCCTCACTGATTGTATTAACCTCATTAACACTTGCCCTCCTCACTGTGATGTAACTCACACATCCTTGTATGTGTATATAGACCTACCAAACTGAAGTTTCCACTTCATGCATCCGACAAAGCGGGTTTCTGCCCACGAAAGCTTATGCCCAAATAAATGTGTTAGTTTTCAAGGTGCCCCAGGACTCTCGCTGTTTTATTGTAACTAAAGTAACTCTTTTTAATCGCTTGTTCTATAACATTCTAACCAACGTCTGACATGGCTCCAGATTGTAACTGAAACTCCATTTTGAAGAAGTATATTCCATTTTGTATTAACTAGTCTAAGTCTTGCTGAAAATTCATGTAGGTGTGTATAATTTCATTTAAATATGGAAATGAGTATGAGTGATGGAATCAGTCTCCAGCCCCAGCCTGTCCTGATGATGGGGTGGAGTACAAATGCCAGTACCACTTTGATGGCTGAAAAAAAACAACAAAAACAGACAATACCTGGAAGAGCAAGAAGAAGCCACCCTAGAAAAAAAAAAAAAAAAAGATAAAAGTCACGTCTGTAATTGAATGGTGATCAACGGTCACACAGAACCCTGAGGCAGCATGACACAGCAGGATCCATAGACTCACCTTAGAACATATAAAAAGATGGGTGAAAATGAAAAGCTCTGGGTAACATTCTGCATAGCAACATCAAAGAGCATCGGTGCACGCCCAACAGAGACCCTGCTCCTCCTCCTGCCCGGCTTCCCTGGCCAGTTAGCCGCCATGAACTGCAAACACCAGCTATAAACTCAAGCTGCAATCACAAACTACAGTCAGGACTGGAATAATGCATGATCAGCTGCAGAACATGTGTGTGTGTGTGTGTGTCAGGTATCAATTATTAGTTATGAATGCAATTGTGCTTTCTCATAATAAATGTGGCACATTGCCTTGTCCCCTGAAAAAAATTCCATGTGTTTCTATCAGCCTAACAATGTATCCAGTTTAAACATGACCATCTCCAGCTGTTTGGCCAATGACTGTGCTACCCCAACCCAGCTGAACTGTTTTCATTTCTCCAAATATTACCCAGATTGCCAAGGCCCATGGCAACACTTGGCCAGCAAATTTGAATTAAACACAAATTCCTTAGAAAAGAAATGGGAGGAGGAACTAGGCCAATGATTCTCTGCTATCCAATGGAAACAAATTTTAGCCAGTGCTCTGAACTGCTCCTTGGATCTCTGTTTAAGATTAATCCAGCTGACAATCCTACGGAGAATGCATGGGACCCCTCAACAACTGTTCAAAACTGATGGTGCTAAATCAGACAAATGTCAGGGCTGTGACTGAGCAGGTGCTAACTTAACTCATAGACTCTGGGCCTGCTCCTACACCCGCAGAACTGAACTGCAGAGTTAATTTTTTTCCTATCAAATAAAATTGTGTAATAAGACAAACAGATAATTTAAAACCTAATGGATGTTAATTGGAAGCTGAATAAACCTGAAACACTTTAGTTATGCAGAGAACTAATAATTGTTAAAAGACAAGTACTACAAAAGGAAATCCAAAAAGTGACCAACAGTGGCAGACTAGAGCACAGACATTGTAAGCTTGGCGACCATGGAAAGAATTGAAAACGATACCAGAAATACCGCAGAACAATTCTCAGAGCTATGGGATGTTTTCCTGGCAGTATCTCAATGATCCTATTTAATATATGGAGGCCCCCTTGCCTCCCCCTGCTCTACACCCACTTCCTTCCTGCCCCATCTCTATCCTCTTCCTCTGAACTTTCCCTCTATTTGTTATTTGAATTTAATTTTTCTTTAACTAGTTGGATTTTTATCAGCAAATTTTGTTTTTTCTAAATTGTGTAATACAAATAATTGATTTCTATCGTCACCCTTCATATTCTAGATATCTTTCAAATGTATCTGAGGTTACCTAGCAAATGGCTCATACATTGTGAGCTGTTAATGTGTTATGAGAAGTTTAGGTGCCATTGGTTATGTCTGTTTGTTCTGTGTGTGTTTGTAGCTATTTAAAAATGTAATAAAATATAACATGACAAACCAAAGCCAGACCCAACAACTGCCCTGGCCCTGGCTCTGTCTGCCCTGCCCCGGGGCTGTGACACTGGCGGTGACTCGCTGCAGCTCAGCCCGGCCCGCTGGGAACAGCAGGAAGGGAAACGCCCCAGCCAGCGCCAGCCAAACCGGCTTCTCTGAGCTCAGGGAAGGGAAAGTGAAACTAACCCGCAGCGGCTGTTCCCGGCCCGGGCGGAGGAGCCATGGCTGCTGCCGGGGAGCTGGCCGGGAGCTTCCAGGACGAAGTGACTTGCTCCGTCTGCCTGGAGTATTTCACAGAGCCGGTGACTATCGAGTGTGGGCACAACTTCTGCCGAGCCTGCATCACGCAGCACTGTGAGCAATGGGAAAAGGGAAGAAGGCCAGAGCTGAGCTGTCCCCAGTGCAGAGCCCAATTCCAGAAAGGGGAGTTCAAACCCAACACGCAGCTGAACAACATAGTGCAAATGATCAAAGAACTGAGGACAAAACCAGGAAAAGAGCCAAAGGAGGATCTGTGTGAGAGACACGAGGAGCGCCTCAAACTCTTCTGTGAGGAAGACGGAGAAGCCATTTGCTGGGTGTGTGAGAAATCCCGGGCTCACAAGACTCACACTGTGGTTCCCATTGAGGAGGCTGCCCAGGATTACAAGGTAGGAAATTGACCTTGCTGAATTAAACCTTTTAGACACCAGGTTTATCTCTTATTAATACAAGGAGAAAGTTTCAAACATGGCTGCCTAAAGTTAGGCACCGACATGACAGGGGCTTGGCTTTCAGAGGGGATGAGCACTGAGGGTTGTGGGTAATGGGAAAAGATCCAAACTTTTTTTGCTCCAACACTGCAAGTTCCAAAGCCTCACAGAGAGAACAGGGCTGACGGCTCCTTGTGCACCAAGACAGTCTGGGCCCGGACACATCCCTGCACCCAGTGCACAGAGCCCACAGCTGGCACCTGCGTCCTGCTCTTTTCTCTCTCCCTGTCCTGCTCTTCTCTCCTCCTTCAGCTCCTCCCAGTCCAGCAGCTCTACTCCACCCATATTAACTCCTGCATCCGCTCTGCCAGATCAAATTAGTAGGATGTGGGGTGGCCTTACAGCTTAGGTACACCATGTATTACACACCTCGGTATTGTGATTGTTTGCTAAAGTTCACCCTGCTATTACCCACCATGTATAGATTGGTGCTATGATTGTCTGACAAAGTTAGGGCCAGCTGTGTTCTAACACGCTTGGGTTTTGGCAGCATGGATGGGACAACCGGGTTCGGGAACCACATTAAAGAACCGTGTTAGTGCTCCCATCCCCTGTCTAGGGCTATGTCTGCACTAGAGAGTGGGAGGCTGGGGATGGGAGGCTGCTGAGGTTCCCTGCCCTCACCCCAGGAGAGAGGGGAGGACATGGCTGACATTAGGGCCCTACCCAGGGTTGCAGAAGGAAGGAAGGGAAATGACCTGATTTCCCTCCCCACAGGGACCAGACTCACTGACAATCTCAGCTTGGCCTGAACTGTCCCAAATTTCTGCTCCAAGCCCTTTGTCCACTGAGGGTCTTCTCTGCCCCAAGAACGCCAAGGCTACGTCTACACGACAGGACGGCGCCGCAGCGAAGTAGCTAGGGCGACCTAAGTGTTTAGGTTCAGACCAGGCCCAAGCCTCTGTGCTCACTTACAGGGCTCAGAACCAGCCAGGAAGTTCTGGCACTTCTCCGAAGCGACTGCCTTGTTCTCCAGGATCTCAGCGTTCGTTATTTCTAAACCCAGTCTCCAGCTGTTCTGCTTGCAAAGAAAACCTGAAAAATTGTGACCCACGTGTAGGGGATGCAGAGAGCTGGGCACAGCAGCTCAGAGAGGTGTGAACTGCCCCAATCCCTCCGGGAGGGTGAGCTCAGGTGCCCAGAGAAGATCATTTAAATCTCATCATTGTTAATGATTTTATTCCCCATGTGAGATCGGAGAGGGAGAGTTACAGCTCAGCACCATTTACTGCCAATGACGCCTCCTGCCGGTGCCCCTAGCGGGTGATGTTTGGAAGATGCCACCCCTTATCTTTCCCCAGTAAAGGAAGGCCAGGCCCAGAGAGCCCAGTGGCATATTCTAGCCCCATGAGGGGAGCCGGGCCCAAGGAGCTCTTGGAGCCAATCAGCAACACCGTCCTGTTTTGAACATTGCACCATCTACTGTGAACAGGCCACGGTGTCTCCTTTGGTGACTCACACGGGCAGAGATTATTTTGTGGGTGGAGCTTCAAAAACTCCAGCCACCCTTGTCCCTCTGCCCTCACCCCCGGCTGATCCCGGCTCATTTATGAAGCTGTTCTGCTGGATGCAAAGGCTGCTTCTCCTCCTGTTTCTCACTAGCCCCTGCTGGCCCCTCGCTCAGCACATCCCTGCAGCAGCAGGCAGGGGTGTCAGCCCAGCAGCAGCCCAGGAACTCTCAGCAGCAGCAGCCTTAGCCCGGGGGCAGAGAGGAGGCGAGAACCCAGGGCTCCGAGAAAAGAAAAAGAGTGAAATGGGGAGAACTCTGGAGGGGGCTCAAGGGGGATCTCTGGGGGGCTGCAGAGCAGTGCTGACATTTTTGGTTTTGCCGGTGGGTGCCCTATTACTCTGCCCCCCAAGGCCCCACCCCCATTACACCCAGGGGCTAGTGGTTAGAGCATGGGGGCTGGGAGCCCGGACACCTGGGTTCTCACCTGGCTCCGGGAGGGGAGTATGGACTATTGGTTAAAGTGTGTGTGTGGGCAGGCTTGGGACCTCAGATGCCTGGGTTCTTTCCTTTCTCTCCTCAGTCTGAGAGGAGTGGGGGCTAGTGGTTAGAGTGGGCAGGGGCTGGGAGCCCAGATGCCTGGGTTGTCACCTGGCTCTGGGAAGGGAATGGGGCCTAATGGTTAGAATGGGGCTGCCAGCCACCAGGTCAACCCCTTCTCCCAACTGGCCACCAGGTCAGCCCCAAAGGAAAAAAAAGGTCTGGGCCCAGGCCTAGGCTTCCCTCCCCCTCCAGGGCTTCCCTCCCCCTCACACCTTCTGCCCTGGGATTCTAGGGCTTAGTTCCCTCCCACACACCCACCTGTCCTGGGGGTCCAGTCCAGCTTCTCCCCCCCACAAGGGGCTTTCCCAGGCTTCTCCCCATGCCCACACCAGGCAGGTCCCTAGCCTAGCCTTGCAAGTCTGCTGCTAGGGGACCCCAATTTTCCAGGACCCCCAGTGGCCACCACTGCACCCCTCCTCCACATCTAGCCTCCCCTAGCTGGGCTCCCTCTGCCAGGAGTTGGGACTCACCTCACCTGCTGCCTGGGGTCGTAGCCTGGCTGGGAGCTGCAGCCACCTGCTGTTGCCATCTGGCATCTGCTCATGTGCAGGTAGGAGGAGGGAGTCCCTCCTACTTAACACATGTGGGGTGAGGGTGAGGGTGAGCAGGCAGGAGCTGAACAACACCCAGGGCTCCTTGACCAGACCTAAGGCTATTTTTTGTTACCCAAAGGGGCAGGGCTTGGGAGTTGCCACCCCCAGGTTAGCAGCTGCAGCCGCCCTGCCCCTGAGGCTGTCAGAGCAGCAGCCCCAGGACTGACTCAGCCCCTGCAGAGCAGAGAGGCAGGGTGGAAAGAGCTGATTAGATCCAGCTGATGGTGGGCAGCAGGCTGGGCCAGCCCAACAGCTCATCTGCAGCCGTGCAGGGAGGGAGAGAAGCTAATCATCCGGGTGGGTGCTGAGCACCCACTATTTTTTTCTGTGGGTGCCTCAGCCCCTCAGCACCCCCAGAGCTGGCACCTGCTGACAGGGCAGGAGCACGTTGCTGTGCCGGGTGAAGGAATCACGCGCTGTCAAAGGCAAAGCGCGCCCTGGTTATGTGGCTGCCTGAGGGAGGCCACATGGGAGCCTGGACAGAGAGATGAGCCCCAGTGTGGATCTTGTTCCTGGCCTGGCCTGGGGTTCAGGGAGCGATGAACTTTGCCAGGCTCCTCACTCTCAGCGGCGGGAGGGACCGTTCGGAACCTTCCCAGCTATTTCCCCTCCGGCCTGTGCTCAGTGTGTGAAACTTCAGCTAAACCAAACACAGGTTTTGAGAAGTGCTGAGTGTCTGCACAAAGCAGAGCGTCCCCGCTCTGAGCCTGGCATCTCTGCTTCCAAGATGCCTGCGGGGCCGGCAGAGCTGAGTCTGCTGCCTGCTTCCAGGGTATTTACTGCTGGTGTATGAAACGCCAACGTGTACAGTCCTCTCCACCCGTCGGACAGGCAGATTAATGGCTGTTTATCACACACGCTGCCCCTGCAGGTGAAACTCCAGGGAGCCCTGGGCCCTCTGAGGAAGGAGCTGGAGCAGGCCCTGGCGCTGACGTCTAAAGAGGAGAAGAAAACCACAGAGTGGCAGGTGTGTGTCTGGGTTTATCCTTCCCTGAGCCCTTCCCCTGCAGCGCTTCCAGGGATGAAGGGGCCGTAAAGCTCCAGGTCGAGGTTATGAACCTGCTCTGGTTGTTTGCTCCATGACACAGGCTTGGTGCCGGCAGGATCAGGCCGTGTCTCTGGTGGGGATCTCAGCGCAGCAGCTCCTGTAGGCGGAGGAGGAGGGGGCAGTTCCTGGCCCGTGTGCGGTGGTGCAGACTCACCCCTGGGCTCTCTGATGGGGCAAATTCTCAATAGTGGGTTCAGTGTTTTCACTGTTACACGGGTCCTGTTTCCCTCCTGCGGGTGGGGACGGGGTGCAGGGTGCTGCAGTCATCGGGATTCAGCAGCCTCCATAAAATAGCTCCGCAGCTTCCCTGCAGCCTGGAGGAAACAGGGGTTGTTCCTGCTCCCTCCCCCGCCCCACAGTCCCTGCAACGCACCTGCCCAGTGCCTGGGCCAGACTCTAGAGCTGGGCGGAGGATTTGCCTCCATGGCTGAGGTACAAAATCCCTCCGTGGCTGGGCTGGGGCCTGCTGGCTGCTGAGCAGTTCTGAACGTTGAACCCAATTGTGGTGCTGAGCTCTGTGGAAAATCTGCCCCAGGGTGCGTCTCCCCTGCACCAGCAGTCAGCTGGGGGTAACCACACCAGTCATTACTCAGGGTTCTGGGTGGGCTTGTACAGCCTGTGCTGCCGCGCCTCCACTGCTACCAATACCCCAGCGAGCTAGATCAAAGCTAGCTGGGGTGTGTCTACACGTGCTGCCGTCACACACAGCTCCCATTGCAGTGTGGACACACCATGAGTGAGCAGAGCCAGGGGCAGGTCAGTGTAAATCCAGGTGACACTTGGCCACTTCTCAACCTCTGCTGCCATCGTGTGGCCGCCTCGTCCCAGTCACCTGCTGCTGTTCCTGTGACTTTACTGTTGTCTGTAGCCAGGTGATGCCCCCGTGAAGCAGATGTTAGTTACACAATGTCTGTTCCGGGTCACCTGCCTTTCACAGTGAAATCCCGGCAGAGAGCCTGGGGTGTGCGAGGAAGACGCCAGCAGCAGGGAGGAGAGGAGAAGGAGGCGTCTCACTAGGCAGATAACAATGGCTATTTACCAGACCAGAGCGCTCAGAGCTGGGTGCTCTGGGTTCTGCATCTGAAGCCGTATTTAGAGACCCGTGGAAGGGGGCTGGTTTCCAGGAGCTCCCACTGCCCGCACCTGAAGCTCTTGGTGCTCAGCTCCACAGACAATAGGGATTTAGGTGCCTAACAATTAACACCCAGCTCTGAAGGTGTTGGACAATGTGCACAGCGGGCGCCATGGAGACTGGGCACCTTGGGACAGCCGCTGGTGTTGTTCTGAAACCACCGATTACTGCCCCGTGAGCGCGAGTTACGTCCTGCATCCCCAGAGGTCAGGGCCCAGTGATGAGTGTCGCTCAGCGCTGAGTAACTGCAGCCCCAGCGACTGTCAGACGATTCCCAGCAGGGGCGGCCAGTCACTCACTCGAGGGGTCGTGCTGGGCCTGAGCCAGGTGGGGAATGTCCCATGGGCGGGAGCAGGGCCGGGAGCTGATGGCCCCCGTGAAGGATGCACCGTGTGTCTGAAGGAGATGTGAGAAGATACGATAACGCTGCCCCACTCCAATTAGCTGTAACCCCACAGCTCCTGGGGGCAGGAGGGAAGGAGGCTGCAGGTCCACGGCCCTTGGCAGGGTCCAGGCCACATTCACAAAGCCTCAGGCAGGTGCCAACAGCCCTGCAGGCACCATCTGGGGGCTCCCACGGCAGCTGGTGCCAGGGGACTGTCAGGGCTGAGCCCGAGGTGTCTGAGTGCCCCGAGGCTGCAGCGCTCCCAGGGGTGGGGTGGGGGTGGTCTGGGGATGGGTCGGTGCCAAACCCCACTGGCAGGGGTGCTGGAGGGCTGCTCGGGGCTGGGGTTAGCCGGGGCAGAGGCAGAAGTTACAGCGCTGCTCTGCAGCCCGAGAACCTTCAGGCACTGAGCACGGCCCCTCCCTCACCACACAGGGGAGCCGGACAGACGGACGGGTTAGAGCCCTGCCCAGGGAAGGGGAGGCAGGTCAGCACAGGGCAGAGGCTGGGATGGGGGGAAGGGCTGGGGCTCACGTACGGGGGTTACAGGGAGGAGGGCTCTGGGGGCAGCGGGACGGGGCAGCAGGAGGCTGATAAAGCCCCTGGCCACATTGGCATCTCAGGGAGAGTAAGAGGGACCTTCCCCAACTTCGCTGACACCCGGGTCACACGGGGGAGGGGCAGGCTCACCCCAGGGCCACCCAGCACCTCTGTGCTGAGCTGCTGGGGGGCTAGCGAGGCCAGTGCAGAGCAGCCAGCCCCTCCCCCAGCCGGGATCAGCCCTGGCTCCGCATCGTTACTGCTGGTCCTGTCAGAGGGCAGGTGGGGACACAGCTGGCATCAGCCACCCGCCGCTCTGTGCGCCACGCTGGGTCCCTACACGCTGCGATCCCAGGGTCACTGGGCACATGGGCACGGGGCGCTCAGCCAGCCTGGGGCAGGCCACAGCCAGCTCTGACAGTCCCCTGGGTGCCCAACACCCACGTGAGCCCCAGGATGGCACCAAAGGGCTGTTAGCACCGGCCCTCGGCCCTGGGCATTGCAGCCCTGGGAGCAGATTGTCCCAGAACGAGCATCGCCCACATCCCGCTGGGACGGCTCCACTTGGTGTCTGAGCGCCTGGAACTGGGCACCCAAATCCCCCCCCCCCCCCGATGCCCTGTGCAGCCCCCTGTAAATCTCCACTGTTCCCTCGATTTCTCCCCCCTCCACTGCATCCATCCAGGCCACCCACCATAGCATACTGCGGCTTTACAAACACCCCAGACATCCCCACTTTGGGACTGGCCGTATTAACTCTGAACTCAAACAAACCTTTATGATACGTTTTCCAAAGAAGTAAATATCCTGACAAACCTGACACTGATTTAATATCCCCTGCTCCATGGACAGAGGCCCCGTCTGTGACTTAACATCTGGCTCACGGTTTCTCTGTTTGTTTCTCCAGAGGAAAGTAAAGAATAAGAGAGAGACGATTGCAGGTGAATTTAACAAACTGCACAAATTGCTGAGAGAGGAGGAGCAGCTGCTTCTGCAGAGACTGGAGGAGGAGGAGAGGGAGACTCTGCAGAGACTACAGGAAAATGTAACCAAACTGTCCCGGCAAAGCTCCTCTCTGCAGCAGCTGATCACAGAGATAGAGGAGAAGTGTCAGCAAACGGCTGCTGAGCTGCTGAAGGTGAGACACAGACGGCATCAAAATTCTTCATCCATCCAGAATTAAAAGCTCAGATCCATGGGTCTTGATTCCAGAACTGAAGAGTAAACGTGTTCTGTGGTTTTACGCACACATAGAACATCCAGTTAAAAGCTCCATCAGTTCAAAACCAGTGCAGTGCGTGGGAGAGAGGAATTCTGACCATGGAGATCCAGTGAGGCCGGGGGATTAAATGGTTGATACAAAAATGATAATGGGCTAAACCCATCCCTGCTCTGCCTCCAGAGCATTGGGCCCAACAAGGTTTATAAACACAGATTGCGAGCTGTGTGATGATGGGATCGGGCCCCACAGGGGAGAATGTTTGTGGCTAAATTACTGTCTCACCTACATACAATGAAACCTGGTAATGCAAAATGACCTGTGAGCTTTTACCATAGACCAGTGAAGCCCGGAAGGGTGGGTCTGTTTTCTAGATGAAAGGTTGATGCGCAGAGTGAAAATTCACTGTTTTCTGCACGTATTTAATTCACAACATTGATTCTCTTTCTCCTTCCAGGATGTGAAAAGCACATTGACCAGGTATGTTTCCGATGTTCATTGCGCTTCTGTTATTGGGAGCAGCTCTGCAGTGATGTGTGTACAGAGCAGCTGAGTGATGATGGGACGTTTTCTTCATAGGAGTCAAAGTATGAAACTCCAGGAACCAGAAGCCATTTCTACTGAGCTGAAGAACGTGTATAAAATTTCTCTTGACATGAAGGAAATGCTGAAGAGATTCTGGGGTGAGTGGAAACTACTGAGCCATTCAGCTGTGTTGTGCCTGGGGATCTGGACACAGCCTGGCACCCATGACACACACGGACCCAGCGGACAGGCTGGGAGCTGTGATAGCTGGAGGCTGAGGCACTGAGGGCTGGGGAGTTTCCCGGCTATTTGCACCCACCTGATTGTCGCTCTGACATCCTGACCCCAGGGGTGTCACCGAGCCAGGTGCTGTCAGGCCTGGACTGGGCCATTGTGCCGGGTGCTGCACAGGCTGGTAACGGAGGATGTGTCTCTGCATCTCCCCTGGGACATGGGGGGCTGCGTCGTGTGGCCACCGCTCAGCATTGACACAGCCCCGTTAGCCAAGGCTGGCCGAGCTGGCTGAGCCGGGGGAGGGGCCGGCCTGGCTGCTGTGACCTGACATGGGCCGTGTTTTACTGGAGAACAAACTGCCTCACACGGACCCTTCGTCTGCTCCGAGTGCAGCCCGGTGCGAGCTTGGGTCCATGGGGGCACGTGACTCCTGCCTTTGGGGAGGCTGGGCGGGGGGGCACCGGTGCTTGGACCGTGTCCCCATCCCCTGCTACGCCCCCTCCCTGAGACCCCACCCACACTCCACCCCCGCTCTGCTCCAGGGCCCGCTCCTGCTCGGTCTCCTCCCCCAAGAGGCACAAGCGGTAGGTGGGGGTTTCCGGGGAAGGGGTCTCGAGACCCTCTCACCAAAGGCGCCCGGAGCTCGGCTTGTGCCTGGCCTTTGTGGGGGGCTGGTGCTGAGGGGCCCCAGGCAGAGACACAAACCGGGGACGCTCCAGACACTTGCCTTCCCGCTGTCCCAGGAGAGCCCCTGCGCTCAGCCCCTCTGGCACCATTTGCAAGCCCTGCTGTGCCCCCAGCTCTCTCCTGCTGCAGCTGCCCGGGGAGCGGCTGTGCCCTGCGCCAGGGTCCCTCAGAGCACCGGGGCCGCCAGGCGGGGAGCGGGCACTTCCCTGATCCCTGAGCCCACCCTGGGCCTGTCTGGCTGGGTCGGGCAGAGGGTTTTGTAGAGACCCGGCTGGCTCCGTGCTGGGCCCTGGGTCACCCCCAGTTCAGCATCCAGCCAGCAGGGGGCTCCGTACCCCCAGGCACAGGGCAGGGCAGGGCAGGGGCAGCCTGAGGTCATGGGGGGCAGGCTCAGGGGGAGCCGGAGGCTGTGGGGCAGCGGGAGCAGCCAGGGAGCTGGGCCAGGGGGGCCGGGAGCTGGGCAGGAGGCACAAACACCCTGTGCTCAGCGCTCACTCCAGGTTCTCACTCTGGCGCCGGCTCCGCTGGGGTCAGACACCGCGGTGAGGGGCCCACACAGCCAGACTGGAGAGAGCCAGGCTCTGTCGGGGGGGGGGGGCAGCAGCTCTGTTACATGGTGCCAGTTTCACAGAATTGTCATGGGGAGGCGCCCTGGGGCACCCCCTCAGCTGCCTCAGGGTGGCCTGCAAGCTCCCTGCCTCAGTTTCCCCTCTTCAGCACTCCTGAAATTACTCGACACAGAGCAAAATGATCTGAGACAAAAGTCCCCTGCTGGGGTTTACTTGGACTCTGCCCCTGGAACCCGCCCCTCCCTTTGCCCCCTGCCATCCTGGCACCTGCCCCTCCCCCCAACCACCCTCTGCACCCTGGAGCCCCCCATCACTTCACCCCCACACACCCTGTCAGCCACTTCTCCCCTTTCCCCCTCAGCTCCTATGTCTCCCATCCCTCCCCTCACCCCATCTATCCCTCCCCTGATCCCTTCCACCGTTGGGTCCGCCCTGTCTCTCGACTCCCCCCTGACCCCTGCCACTCTCCTCACCCCTCTCTGCTCCCTGGTGCCCACCCCTTCCCTCTGCCTCCCTAGTGCCAGCCCCCCCTCCTTGTGTCTGCCCCTCTGCTCAACCTCCTCAATCCCCCTTGCCCCTGTCCTTTCCCTTGCTTCCCCCTACTCTTCAGATGCCTGCCCCTTTCCTTCCCACTGTGACATTGGCCAGGTACAATCTCGATTGTTGAACAGCTTCGTGCCCTCAGTTCTCCAGTCTGGAGTGCCTTTTACACTGCTTCACTGTGAGAACAGCCACTGGGCGTTCACACACAGTCTCTAGCATGTCACTTCCTCCCAGCTACACAGGAAGAGTGCTATAGCCAGCCACTGCTGAGTTACACTGCAGGAGACACCAGCAAACTCCCCGTCCCAAACTTTCCACCCAGAAATGTGCGTCTGGTTGCCCAGCGCTCTACTGGCCAACGCAAGCTGATGAAAGTCCGTCATTTCATTAATAGAAAACGCTATGCACAAGCCCTGTTATCTCAAGTGAAGGGTCCCAAACACGTCAACCAAACACACTGGTTTAGATAAAACAAGGTTATTAACGACAGAAAGAAGAAATTTAAGTGGTTACAAGTAATGAGGCATAAAAGTCAGAACTGGTCACAAAGGAAATAAAAAATAAAACACAAACTAACATTGAACTTCTCAGACTAAAAAAATTGAAAGCAAAAAAGTCTCTCTCACCCCAGGCTTCTGCAGCTCACTGGCTGGACGCCCCCAGCCGGGACCTCTCCCCAGGGCAGGGTTGTTTCAGGTGTGTCTGTTGCCGGGAGTAGAAAGGAAGGGAGGGAGGGGAGGTATTTGTGGGGTTAGTTTCTATTCTAGTTTCCTTTACTTTTCTCGCCTCTTTGAGAAATATTTGCAGCTGGGTTAAGGCGACAGCAGGGCTGTGGGACGGGGACCCCAGCTGTGTCTGTGCCAATATGTCAATTTCCTGCTCATCCCCTTCTGCCTGCCGAAGAACGGCTGCTCCCCAGGTGCTCATGGTGTGATTACGCTGACACCTGGCTGAGGCCTTCGTTTGCCTGTTTCTGAGGCACTGGCTGTGCCGGCTTCTCTGAACTGAGTGATGCCGTTCAGGAGAATCTTACAACTTTACATGTCACGTTACCGCACGGATTGTGCCAGGAGACCCACTTGGTATGAAACGTGTCATCGTCTTGTGAAAGGGTGAACATGAGAGAAAAGACAGTCACACCTTCACTGCCCTGCCCCCGGCACCCACCCCTCCCCTCGCCCCTTCCTTCTCGGTGCCCCTCTCCTCTCTCCCTCCTCCCACCACGATGCGTGACTTCCCCACCCCTCTTTTCCCATCCCCCTCTGCACCTGGCACCCACCCTCCCCTCTGCCCTTTCCTTTTGCCTTTTCCTTTCCCCCTTCTGCCCCCCAACAGATGTCCACCCACCCGGCACCAACCCCTCTCTTGCTCCCTTCCACCCTCTGATGTCTGCTCCTCCTCCTGCCCCTTTGCTGCCTGCCCATCTGCTCCCCCCACCCCCACGGCGGTTGCAGGCCCCTTCCCTTGCCCCCTCTGCCTCCAGCTGTCACCCCTCCCCTCTCCCTGTCTATCCCCTGGCACCCACCTCTTCCTTGCCCTTCCACCCACTGATGACCCCCTTGATAACCCCATGGCACAAGCCCCTCCCCAACCCCCCTGGTGCCTGCCCCTCCCTCGCACCCCCCCCCCCCTGCCACCTTCCCCTTCCTTATCCCCCACCAGCCCCTGCCCCTCCCTCCCCACCCCCACCTCCCTCACCCCATCTGTCCCCTGGTGCCCACCCCTTCCCTTGCCCCCCATTAACCCTCTGCTGTCCATGCCTCCCCTCACCCCCTTTACCCTCTGGGTCCCACCCCTCCCATCATCCACCCTCTTCCCCCTGGTGCCCACCCCCCCTTCACTATCCTCTGCCCCCATAAGGCCCCCTTTGCCACACCCCTCTCTGCCCCCTTGTGCTCCCCTGCCCATCATCCCCCCATTCTACCCCCAGTACCCGACCCTCCCCCTGCCCTCCTTGCAGCCACCCCACCATTCACCCCCTCAGCCCTCCTGGTGCCAGCCCCTCCACTCGCCCCCCCCCATACCCCTGGCACCCACCCCTGCTATCCTCACCTTCTCCCCATTAATGACTGCCCCTTTCCTTGCTCCCCTGGTACCCCTGGGGTCTGCCTTTCCCCTCTCTCCCCTTGTCACCTTGTCACCTGCGCCTTCCCACGCACCCCCTTTGCCCACCTGGTGTGCGCCGCTGCCATTGAGATCCCTCTGCCCCGCCTGCCTGCCCCTTCCCTCACCCCCTCTAGTGTCCTGGAGCCAGCCCCACCTTTCACTGCCCCTCTGCCCCCTCCAGCCCACCCCTCTCCTCCTTCCCCATGCCCCTTGGAGCCCCCTATTCCCTCACAACTCTCTGCCCCTGGTGCCTACACCACCCCTCTCTGCCTCTTGACGTCTGCCCCTTCCGTCACTCCCCTGTTGCCCCTGGGGTCTGCCCCTTCCCTCCCCCATCTCCCTGTTAGTGCCCACCACACCCCTCACCGCCCCCCATGCCCTTGTGGTGCCTGCCCCACCCCTCACCCCCTTTGTCCCTTTGTCACCTGCACCTTCCCCCGCCCCATCCTTGGCCCACCTGGTGCCCCCCACTCCTCTGGTGACCCCTCTGCCACTGGGGGCTGCCCCTTCCCCCGCTCCCCTAGTCCTCTGGGGCCAGCCCCCCCCTTCACTCTCACTCTGCCTCCCAGGGGCTCCTCTTCCCCACCATCCACCCTGACAACAGCCCCTCCCATCACCCCACTCTGCCCCATGGCACCTGCCCCAGCCCTTGCTCTGCCCTCCAGTGATCACCCCTGCCCTAAACACCCGCTGCCCCCAGGCTCGTGCCTCACTCTGTGCCCCTGGTGCCTGCCTGTTCCCTCCCCCCCTGCTCCTGGCACCTGCCCCACCCCCTGGCACCTGACCCTCCTCTTCACACCCCTCTGCCCCCTAGAGCCCCCCTCTCCTCATTCCCCTGCCCCTTGGAGCCCCCCATTGCCTCACCCCCTCTGCCCCTGGTGCCCCCCTTCCCTTGCTTCCCTGTGCCCCTGGAACCTGCCCCTCCCTCCCCCCCTCTGTCCTCCTGGTGCCTGCTCCTTCCCTTCCCCCCACTGCCCTTGTGCCTGCCCCTCCCCTCTGCCCCTCCTCTGCCTCTCCCAGCATCAGCCTGTCCCCTCCCCTGTCCCTGGGCTGCCCTCCCCTGCCCTGCCCCCGCTGACACCTTCCCACCCCACCCCTCCCCCGCTCCTGCTCTCCTTCCCCTCAAGTTCGCTCCCATGGGCAGAGGGGCCCTGACTCCCCTTAACAGGCAACAACCCCCCCAGCGATTAACGGGGACGCAGGTTAATTTCCCTTTGATCCCCGTGACCAGCCCCTGCCCCGGCCCTGACTCTGTGACTCTCTCCCCAGTGGACGTGACTCTGGATCCAGACACGGCTCATCCCGAACTCGTCCTGTCTGAGGATCGGAAACGTGTGAGACACGGAGACACACGCCAGGATCTGCCCGACAATCCTGAGAGATTTGATCCTTGTGCCTGTGTGCTGGGCGCTGAGGGGTTCCCGGGCGGGAGGCGTTACTGGGAGGTGCAGGTGGGAGACAAGCCTGACTGGGACCTGGGGGTTTGTAGGGAATCTGTGAGCAGGAAGGGGAAGGTCACACTCTCACCTAGGAATGGATACTGGGCCCTGTGGCTGAGGTATGGGGAATACAAGGCCTGCACCTCCCCCTCAACCCCCCTCCCCGTGAGCGTCAGGCCCAGCCGGGTGGGGATTTTCCTGGACTATGAGGCGGGCGAGGTCTCATTTTACAATGTCACTGACAGGTCCCAGCTCTTCACTTTCACTGACACCTTCTCCGGGACGCTTCGCCCTTATTTCTATCCTGGTCTCAATGCTGGGGGTAAAAACGCGGCTCCCCTGATCATCTGCCCGGTCCCAGCCCAGGCCGGAGGGAATCTCTGTCCCTGACAGCGACACCCGCGGCAGAGACTGTCCCTCCCAGCGCTGAGCAGCCCCCAGGCCTGTGCCCAGGGGAGGGTCTAAAAGGCATCACCAGCCTGCCCCCCCCCACCGCCCCTCAGTTCCCAGCACCAGGCCTGTCAGATGGGGAGGGGAGGGGGCAGAGAAGGGGGTGGGAGGAGCCAACTGCTGGGCTGGGGGGCAGGGCAGGGGTGTGTGTGGGTTGGGTGGGGCAATGTCAGGGGTGGAGGCTGAAGGTGGGGGTGGGGAGGGGCTGCAGCAGCAGGAAGGGAAGAGCCCAGCTGACATGAGGAAGACTCTGGGGGAATGTAATGAGGGGGAGGAAGAGGGACCGGGAGGGGAGGAGCCCAGTGAGTGCGAGGGGCCAGTGGAGGAAGGCCCCATTTCCTGCTCTGGGGGAGTCTCTGCCCATGAGGGGGATTGAAACGGCCCCAGGGGGCAGTGCGGGGGCAGGGGTGGGAGCGCCAGGGCCCTGCTGTACGGGCCGCTCTGCACTGCAGCCTCAGCCTGTGGGGGGAGCTGGTCCCAGCACCATGGGGGAGGGTGGGGTGGGGAGAGCTGGGGGAGGGGATTCGGTAGCTGGGCCAGGGGAAGGGGGTGAGAGCCCAGCCCCAGGGCTGTGTGAGCGAGGGGCCAGGCTGGGTGAATGGGACCTACTCTCAGGAAGGAGCCCAGGCAGCTTTTCGCCCTGCTGCCCATGTATTTGCCGCACCCCAGTGCAGTGCGACAAACGGCTCCCAGCGCAGGGTGATACTGGTAGGAAATACGAACAGACAGCTCATGTCTTCTGCTGCCCCATCACATGTTGCTGCCCCTCACCTTTCTCCTTCCCCTGGTCCAGGGGTAGCAGATGGTGACGGACAGGGATCAGTCACTCCTGTCAGAATATTCTACCCCTGTGAAATCTCAGTGTAAAATTTGGAGAGGAAAAGAGAGATTGTTCTAATTCAGAAAGTGTCTTTCCTGTAACAAGGTGTCAATAAGTTAATTTACATTTCAACAACATGCCTTTAAGCAGATTTTTGTAAATGAATTAAAATTTATTTTTTGTCTTCACTCACATGTACATTGAAATTTAACTTCTCTAAACAGCGTCATTGGTATTTCAAGGGTGTCATTTCAAGAAATGCACGTAGGGCCAGGCTCTAGTGCCCCCTGGAGCCCCGCGCTCATGCCACGGTATATGAGGCGCTGCCGCCCCTACGCCCCTTCTTTCCACCCGTGACGGTTGCTGGAACTAGCCTTGCTCACAGCAAGTACTATTCTCCTTCTTTGGACTTGTTCCTTCTCTGAGTTCAGTTTCAGTTAGTTAAGTGGTGTTAAGTGTAGTTAGAGATAAGGCAGTCCCTGCTGGGACTTCGCAGGGTCGGGTCATGAGAAATCCAGTTGAACGCCGTGCTGATGGAGGCAGCGCTCCGCCCGGCGTCCAAGCCAACCTGCTGAGCGCGCTGTCAGCACCGCCCGCAAATCGGCACAGTGCAACTTCACCGGTACCGAAGAAGACGAGGAAGCAGCGCACAGAGCAGGACACTCTCCTGCGCAGTCAGTACGGGCAGGGTTGAGTGCGGAGATGCACCGACATCGGCTCATTGAGACTCTTTCTCCGGTGCCTGCATCTCCTGTTAGGGGGCCTCCCCCGAGTCCTGGGAGTGGGAGAGTGCCCCTGCCGACACCGTCGACACTGGAGGCTTTTCAGGTGGCAAGAGCCTTGTTGGCCTTGCCTATGTGGCCTCCCCCCCCGCCTCCGCTGAGGGAGAAGGGGCCAGTGTCACAGGGGAAACCCGCGTTGGGTCGCCCTGAAAGGCAGAGGAGATCCCCGGTATGGGGAGGAAGATCTCCCACCAGACGGTCACCTAGGGTAGAGCAGAGGCGCTCCCCTAGTAGTCGCTCCAGGCTGGTGTCATCAAGCCAACCTGCACCGACACGGGACGTGGAGTCTCCTTGTCACCGACGTTGATCCCCGGCACTGGAGGCAGTGCAAGCCAGGAGATGGCACCTAATCAATGTCTGCCAGGAGGCGCTCGGACAGCTCCCGTTCCCGCTCTCTGGCACCGAGGAGTTTGCCCGCATCCAGGCAGCGCAGATCCTGGTCATTGGAGGAAGCCCCGGCACTGCAGAGTTCGCCTGCACTGAGAGTCCCATGGTAAGTATGAGTCACTGAGTCCCTGCCGTCACCTCTCAGCACATGGTGGGGTGCACCTCGGCCCTCCCGCAATCCCCGACCGCCATCCCCGGCCACCGACACCATGGTCCTGGCCAGCTCCCTTCTCACCATCAAGCCTAGGGGGGAGGCAAATGGGCCCGGATCGGCTGCCTGCTCCCGCTCCCACAATGCTCCGTTCGCACCTGGATCTGCACACACGCCTGCACGCCCGGTTCCCCCTCCCTTGGCAGAAAGTGGGCAGAGAAGCCTGGAAAGTTGCTTGTAGGTGCTATTTGAAGCAGTCAAACAAAATCCATCCGAAATGTCGCTGCACCAAATTTCCTCCGCTTCTGCATGAGACTCATTCTGGGGAAGCGGGGACAGGGAGCGAACCCATTACAGGGAGGGGTGGGGAATAGAGAAAGGCGGAAAGTTAAGAGCAGGGGAAGAAAGAAAGGGAAAGGCAATGAACAGACAAAAGAAGCGGAGGAAGAGAGCAAATGGCTGGGCAATCGGGTGCCGTGGCAGCGGCGACCCTGCAAAGCCGCGGGCCGTTCCCTGCACCCCAGTCCTCCTGTTATCCTGCCAGGAAGCTGCTCACATTCAGAATATATTGGTTTGTGCCTTTGGCTGGTACTGGCATTGATGACTCAGTGTGTGTGTCAGGTAACACGGATAAAGTGGTCTCAGTGTTTGTGAGCTGGTGAGCGGGGCTCGACTAAATGGCAATTAGAGATTAATCACATGTGGATGGCAAGGGGTAAAATAGTTCCCAGCTTTCCACTCGCTATAATCTGCAGCCAGGACGACTCAGACTGCCGAGTGCAGGACCGGGAGCTGGCCGAGCCCTTCATGAAACACTGGGTAAGGTCGAGGTGCCTGGGAACCCCACTGGGCACAGGGCTGGGAGCCAGGACTCCTGGGTTCTATCCGGCTCTGGGATGGAAGGGTGGGAGGAACACCTCTGCCCTGAGCCCGGCCAAAGTGTGCTGTCAGTCAGTCACCCCAGGTAAAGCCCCAGATTCAGTCATTCCTAATCAAGGGTCCCCCCAGGATGGGATCAGGCCCATGGCTTGGGGGGGGCAGCCCCTACACCCAGGTGCCCAGCGCCGGATCTATGTGTGAAGGGCCCATTCCCCTGTACAGCCCCCGCCCTGTGCCCAGGTGTGACAGATATCGCACCCAGGCCACGTCTGTGAGGCCCATGTGTTAACGGGAGGGAGGGACTGTGTGTGAGTGTGTTTTGCTTTTGGGGGGGGTCACCAGTGCTCCCCTGGGAACTAACAACAGTGGGGGGCCCAGCCGAGCCACTGAAACTGTGACAGTTTTATTGGTCAATGCCAATAAAGGCTGATGCCCCCCTGCCCCCTGCCTGGACACACACCCACTGTCCAGTGTTAAAATATTCCCCTGGCTACAGTCAGACTCTCACACCAGCCGGGACAGATGCTTGTGCTGGAATTATTAGTGTAAGCCAGGTCTGAGTGTCTCAGTGACACTCTCCCTACTCAGCAGCTGAAAGGGGGGCACTTTATTTGCATGAGCTTTGTATCTGCATGAGTACAATTAAGTATTTAGCATAACTTACCTAGGTGCGGAGCATAATGGGAAATGGTTAGCAGGGCTGGGTTTGGGCTACAAACCACTTTTGTGTTAACTGCTGGGGTAATGAAATGTGTCCTTCAATTGTGTGAACAGATGTCAGCAAAACTGTGCTTAGTTTGTTATGATAGAATCTGCACCCTCAACTAAACAGAGCTCCACAAGGGCAGCAGACAGATGTTTCAGCCTGCAAATGGGGAGGGGGGGTGGGACGGGTGAGCGGTGGAGAAGTCTCCTGTTGGGACTGCACTAGCCCTGGTAAAGGGCTGCCCCCAGGCATGGAGTGATTCTCTCTCCCCATTGCTAAAAGATAGAATTAATGACTCATCTTGGAGTCTTTTGTTTCTTGAAAGCAGGGACATTGACTGTCTGTCAGCAGAAGGTTTACCCATGAGCTGAAATCACTAAGAGCTGAACCAGTAGAGGATCTAGGAAACCTTACCTGACAACAAACAGAGCTGAGTGAGCACCAGGCACAGTTGGTGCCAGCCTGGTGTGGTCAGGGTTGGTGGAGAAGCTAGCACAGTTGGTGCCAGCTGGGTCAGCGATTGGCAGAGGGGTCGGCACAATCGGTACCAGCCCGGTGCAGTCAGCGGGAGCCAGGTGCGGTCGGAGCCAGCGGTCGGTGGGAAACAGGTGTGGTCACTGCCAGCAGTCGGGGACTCAGCGTGGCCTGAAGGCGGTAGGAGACAGCAGCAGAGGGGGCCTGGTGAAGCCTGTGTTGGACAGGAGCGGAATAGGGGGCGGAGCCAACCCCAAGAGGTGGACATTGCAACCACACCGGTCAGTACAGGGGGAAGAAGGAAGGGAGAGGCGAAGGACACACCCTGTACTCTGGGAGGGGTTTGGTTCATTGAGTTCATGAACTCTGTTTGCACTGTTCCCCAAACCAGTGCTGTGTTACCTCTCTTTTGCTATTAAAAGGTTTCTTTCTACACTCAAACTCTGTGCTTGCGAGAGGGGAAGTATTGCCCTTTGGGGGTGCCCAGGGAATAGTGTGTAATTTCCCAGGTGACTGGGTGGGGGCTCGAGCCAGTTTGGTGTTGTATCACTGAGAGAGACCCCCAAATATAGAACCCGGGTCTTGCTGCTGCCAACTCGGTCTGGCAGAAGGGTTACATTAAGTTATTCTTAGTCCAGTTAACTGTGATATGCAGGGTTATTGTAGACCATGAAATTTCAGCTAGGCTGGGCCTACTTATAAAATTAAGCTACCAAATATTAATAAGATGCATATTGCAGAGTATGTGAAATGGTGGTTGGAGTCCCTTTCGAAAAGGGGTGATTGTTTCTCATTGCAACACACCCCCTGCTGTGTTTGTATTCTCAAAGTATGTCTGGTATTTCATTAAGGTAACTGTTTATTAATTGCCTCTCTTGTCTGGATCATCTTCCCTAATGAACTTATCCTCTGGAAGTAACTCATCTATGCAGTAAACAGAAATGTGTTAAATTCAGGGCCTGCTAGACCTCCATGGCTCCAGATCTCTCAAAATATCAAAAGCCCATGGCTGGATGCCACCCCAGGTATTGCTCAATTTAATCACAACAACCTCAGTACCCCTTTGTTTGAAGGGTAGAACACTGAAACTAAATAAGATATCTAGGTGGCTAGCACCTTTTCACTAAGTAAAGCACATGGGTCTCTCCCTCTTGTATTGTTTTCTGGAATTCCTGTGTTTACTCATGTAAATTACCAAAATGCTTTGAAAAACATTGGATTTAAGAATATAAAAGAGAAGCAATGGAACAGGTAAAAAGGCAAGCAAGCTTCAAGAGAAGAAGAATCACTCTGGACAAGAAACTGACAAGACCTGCCATCTTGCCCAGCTGTCTTCTGAGACCAGGGATCCAGGCTCTCGGGGGAAGCTGCTAAGAAACCATCGCCCCCTCTTGCCTGCATTGGTGAGGATAATTGCTTTTGCGGCTAAAATATACTGGACTTTTGGTTTGGGGGCTCGTTTGATATGTTTATAAGTATAGTAATTAAAGCCTTTCTGTCATTATCGAACAAGAGTCGTGTCAATTCCTGAGCACACTAAGAGCAGATCCCAGTCTGTGAGTTAACACCTATGAACTGATCATTGTTCAGCGCTCCTAGAACAGACGTTCAGGATGCACAATGTGCTGATGCAAGTGTCTGCAAAATTCACCTCAGTCTTTAGACATGTCAACACAGCCCATGTTTCATGATTGCATCCTCACATGCTCTAAAGAGCCGTCACTTCTCATGCCCCGCTGGCTAGACAGAAATGTCACCATTGATCAGCAGAGGGCAGCGTATATACACTGCAGGGACTGCAGCCATGTGAGCCCAGCCTGTGATCCTCCTCCTACTCCACTGAATTTGATGGAACGACTTGTGGTGTAAGGGGCTGCTCAGGTGAGTGGGGGTTTCGCAATCTGGACTTTCTGACCTCGCTCCTCATTCTGATTTGGCCTCAGGCACACAAAACGTTCAGTGACAGGAATGAAAAGACAGGCCTTTATCCACAGAACCGAGCGCTAGAGTTGCAGCATAATCCACGCCGAATGCAGAAGGATGCTCTGCGCAAGGCTGGCTGATACGTGTAACACGCTCTGAGGGGCAGAGCAGTTCCAGAGTGACCTGTGCTGCCTGCCCACATGTGGCCCATTGGGATTCACTCATGTTACCGATCTGCAGCCGGCGCTTGTGTGTGGAATGAACAGCTGTCTGCCCGGGGGCTGCAGCCGTGACAGAGCACACAGCCCATGGGGAGCAAGGGTTCTGTACCTCTGCAGTGTTGCTGCAGGTGGGATTCGCACACACGGGCCAAATGCACGTTCATGCTAGCGCTGGAAGTGGGTGGCAAGGGCAGACCCACCGCCATTGCTCACACGCAGGAATTGTGACCCTCTGCGGCCACACCCAGCCCCATGGAACCACACAAACGAGCTGCTTTACCCCATCCCGCCCAGCGTGTGCACAGCAAGGCCATAACTAGGGGCTGTCCGGGCCAGCCCATTTCAGAACAGCAGAGTCTGCACCAGGGGCTGTGCTTGGATGGCAGGAGGGCAGAGAACAAGCACCGCATGCTGGAGGGACTGGAGTGACTCCTTTTAAGGGTGCCGAGGAGTTTCTCTTGGCGTGTCACTTTTTCAGAGTCCTGTTAAGTGCGCATGCCTCAGCAGATCACTTTCTTGACCAAGAGATTCCTGCACTGCAGCCCCTCCCCCCCCAAACTTCTTTTAAAAATGTCTAATTCTGAAACCCGTTTGTTCACAGACTGGGAAAGAAAGAGGGGGAGGATCCACACAATCTCATACTCCTTCGTGGCCCCAGCCCACAACGCACTGTTACAAAGATATTAGCCATTGGATCTGGGTCTGCGGCCTGAGGTGCTGATCCAGACTCTCCATATACACAGTCACAGCTAAAATGTGACCTGCTTTTAAAAACTGCTGGTTCATTTGGGAGTTCATTAGGGTCCCACCCCTCCTCCTGGCCTGTGGGATAATTAAACCAGTGCAAACACCTCTGGGGACATGCTTACTTCAGTTTAAGGCAGCTTTTTTGGGGGGAGGGGGGTTAGTGCAAGAGAATTAGGAACAGGTTTAAGCTAAGTTGAATGAAGGGCCTCCCACTCAGGGGTTAAATGAACCAGTGCAAGTTTCTGTGTAGAAACCCAACACCACGTGCAGTTTGCCCTGCATCCTAGCGCCCCCGGCTGCAGACTCTCCGCTGCCCAGACAGATTCCTGCTCCCCTTGTGCTGTAGCAGACACAGACTTGGCTGAATGCTGCTCCCGTCCACGGCCCCAGCTAGAGAGCAGGGACTGGCTGTGTGACTGACAGCGACTCTGGAGTCTGTGGGCCTTGGGGCCCATCTCATCACCCGGTAGAGACCATTGGGCCTTAGCAGGGGGACAGAGACTCCCCTGAGCTACAGGGACAGGTGCCTGTGAACTGAGAGCCTGGAGCCAGGTTCTGGGCTGCTTGTGCTTCTCTTTCCCGGTGAAAGAGCCAACAATGCGCAGTGAGTGCTGAACCCTGGTCAGTGCCTGTGGGAAAGTCAGGGAGGGCTGGATTTATCGGTGGGATTTAGGGCCTAGATTCACAAAGGCACACAGGGATCGGCTGACCCGTGCTGGTTCCTCGTCTCCTGCTGCTGCTGGCTGAGCCCTTTGCAGGCCCATGTGGGGAGTGGAGAGAGGAGATGCTGGGAACACAAACAAATCAGGGTCCTCCTCTTTCCCCTCTCCCATCCAATAGTGGGATTGAATTAAGCTCAATACAAGGCTCTCGAACCAATTTAACAGAATCTGCACAGGGATGACTCAGCGCTGGTCTACGCCACAAAATTATTTCAGTGTAACAATACACACCCCAGAGTGACAGTCACACTGACCGAAGTGCAGGTGTAGACAGCGCTATGGCTGCAGGGGAGCATCTCCCACCCACACAGCTCTACCTCGGTGAGACACAGTAGCCATTAAGCCAATGGGAGAGCGCTTTTCCATCAGCTTAGAGCATCATCACCAGGAGTGCTACAGTAGTGCAGCTGCACCGGCGCAGCTGTGCACTGAAATCTGAAGTGTGGACCTGTCTTAAACCAGTCATCAGTTAAAAAAATGCACCTTTAGTTAGGCCTTATCTGTACAAACTTTTATCCTGGTGTAACTATTTCAGGGGGTGATATTTCTACTGAAGAAGCTAAATCAGTACAAACCTGCATAGATACAGTTTTGTCGGTAGAGGAGCCCCTCTAGAATAAGAGCATCAACAAGCAGAATAAACCACGATGGTTCCACTGGTACCAAATTCTCACTTTATCTTACACTGGTTTAACTTTCCCACCTGGAAAAGCCCCGTTATAACTGCACCCACAGAAGCAGAGTTAAAGCAGTACAATGTGTGTGTGGACAAGGCTGTGTAGTGACTAGAGAGCTAGTGAATTACACTGGACAGAAAAGAGGAAGAAGGGTTTAGAGTCAGAATTTTCAAACACTTATTTAACATCAACAGCTAATGAACATTTTGAGTAAATAAAACATCTGTAAAAGATTCACCATCTCCAGCCCTTTAATGAAGGAGTTTAGCTCAAAGTAAAACTTCCTGGAGCCTTCCCAAGAGTTCTCCAACAAAGCCAGCGAAGATGCGACCTGCCATTCCTACATTATAAGACCAGCAGAAAGAACACTCCCCCAACCATTGAGCAGGAAAAACGAAACAAAAAAAATCCGTTCAATTTTAAAAACTCTCTTTAAAATTCCTTTGGTGTTTCTGTTGCCAAGCCTGAGTGTGCAACATGAGCCAAAAACAGTGTCAGGAAAGTGTCCCAGAAGTGCTGTCCTGCTCAGTGTCTGCCCCATTATTTCTCCATCGTATCTTGTTTGATTTGCCCCAAACTTTCCAGAAACATTCTACCCAAGATCCTGCACGTGAAATTACTAGTGGAGAAGTTTGATGTTGGGGCAATGAGAGAGACAGGCAAAAGTCAGGGACACGGGGAATCTGGCTTCACCCTTGACTATGCAGAACCCAGGTTTGTTTTTTTTTTTTTTCAGATAAAAGCCAGACACTTGCCTTCCCACCCTGGAATTGTTGACTTCTTACCATACTCATCTTCACAGACTCCATCACATGCGGCTTGGGAAGTTCCAGAAGGCAAGAGACCCGCAGGATTCAATGATCCTGGATAAAAGCGGAGAGACTAGAGATTCCCACCCTGTCCTCCAGGCAGCCTCCTGGATGGGAACTGCAGTGTGAGCCTGAGACCCTGGCACTGCCTGCAGACCACACAGATGGGGCTTGATCCTCTCTACGGAAAAGCTGCAAACTCTTCTGGTGTTTCTCACACCTGCTATCCCCTCCTGGGCCCTGGCCAACCCAAACCTTAGTTATTTTTTTATTTTTACACGTTCCCCCTGCTGCTTGTCGGGCTGGAAGTCTCTGTCCCCAGAGGACTTTTTCCTGCACTAGGGACAAGGGAAGTCTCTCCTGTAGCCTATAGAACTAGCCTGCTTGCTTTTATTATATAGATATGTATCTTTTCTTATAGATTTAAGTATGATTGTGTGATTATAATAGAATTATACATATATATATATATATATATATATTTTATATACACATACATATATACACATACATATATATATTTTTTTTTTTTGCTGTAATGCAAGGTACCTTACAGGACATCCTGGATGACAGCTATGTTATTATTATTATACACATATTCAGGAACTAGTGTTGAAAGTGTTGATGGTATAACAAAAACAAGACATATATGGTCATGTTTGTCCTAAATGAGTTAGCAGCTAGCAGACATACTCGGGACCTTTGGCCTAGACAAGTGTTGAAAGTAATGATGTCAGGCATAAAAGGTGAGGTAATGGAATCTTTGAAATGGGAAGTAAAATGTCATGGATATCCTTAATATTCATGAACCTACCAGCCTATAGAGTATGCATACCCCAATAATTTGGGGGTGGACAATCCAAATGTGGACTTAGAAGGACCCATATTCTTAGGGTATAAGACGGGGAAGCTCAAGCTGTTTGGTGCGATCATCATCTACTCTTGCCTGAAGCTTCTTTTAGTTAGTGTTAAGATTTCTTCTTTATTCTATACTTAGTATTATTTGTAGTCTTAGTTTATAGCTCTTAGCTCTCTAGCAGTGCTCATTCCACCCCTCTGCTCAAGAGTTGAGGAATCAAACATCTCTCTCAACCAGGGAAGGGTGTGAGTATAAGAATCCAAAGCATATCATAGAAATATATAGATTTTATGAGTCTCTAAAATTAAGATTGTATTATCTATTTAATTGTTTATTTTGTCTATATCAGTTATTTGTCTATCATTTTACGTTATTTTAATAAAACAACCAAATTTGTATAATTTTATATCACTAAGAAACTTCATGTTGTACACCCAGGGGTCCTTATAAAATTCTTCTGGAGCCTGATTTAGGACAAGAACCTTCTAATCCAAGCAATTGGCAAACCTATAACCCTATTAAATAACTAATACACTGAAAATCAGGCTACACTCCCCAACTCCTCCCAGCAGCGAGTGATGAAGACGCAACAGAAGACCCACAGTTCATAGTGACAGATCCTGTAAATAGCCTGGACAGGCGGGCTCCTCCTGGGGAATGGAGCCAGGGGTTTCCCACAGCCACGGCACCTGGTCTCTGCCCCATGAAACCAGCTACAGGCCGAGCAGCCAGAACGCTCTGAGCTCGGCCACTTTAAGGTCTCTCCACAATTTCTCTTGCTTCCCCCAGAATCTCTCCTTAGACTCTTGCCCTTTGCACCAGCCTCTCCAGCGCGACTCACCAGAGGCTGCTGCTCAGGGCACCTGGCCTTGTAGAGACCTGTCACCACCAGCCACAGCGAGAGCTCTGCCCGCCTGCTCCCCAATCTTCTCCCACTCTCCTTGTCCCAGTCGGATTTCAGTCCCTGCAGCTCTTCTCTCTCCTCCCTCACACACTGCAGGCAGCTCAGGCTTTGCTCCTGCAAACACAGACAAGGGTTCTGGGGGCTGGTTTGGGTTCCTTGGTTTGTGCCCTGTGATAATATCGACACTGAGCAGAGTGAGGCTGGGGGAGCACAACCCCCTTCTCCAACCCACTGAAAAAGTGACCCCAACTGTAAGGGGAGGGGTTGCCCACCTTGCATTTTAGTTTTTGCTGACATGAAGATCTGAAGTTGATTTTTGTTTTACTGACATGGTCAACTTTTTACTGACATCACTAAAAGTATCAAACACTCATGTCACAGAAGTGTCCCTATTCCCAGTGTTCTGTACACAGGAATTTAGAATTACACAATTGTTTTAGCTGCACTTAATTGATCAATCGGTTCATTGGGCGTGTGCAATACTAGAAAACAGGACATTGATAGAGGCAGGGTCAGTGTAGTTTTATGATACAGGAAATTATTCTGAACGACAACAATCACTGTCAAAACACAAAATTTCTACCCAATTTCATGGACAGTTTTATTTATTTACAGGTTTATGGACAGTTAAAATTGTACATTGTTTACTGACCATCTGTAAATTTATGGACCCTTGGCAACGCTTAGGAGACAACACGCAGAGCCGCTGGGTCCAGCCCAGTGCCAATGTCTCCAGGAACGTAGCTGCGTCCCATCATAGGGCAGTTCCCTGGCTCCAATCCAGGGTGCTCAGACAAGCCAGGGGGCTGCGCAACTTCAGAGACTGTGTGCGCTGCTTAATTCCCAGAGAGGTTCCAGGAGTGGAAGGGGCAGCCCATTCACCATCAGATATTTACAAATGAACATTGTCTTAATTGTTTTTATGACATTTGATGTCATCAAACATGCCATGTGATGTGCCTCCCCTCAGACTTTGCTCATAGATTCACTCACTAATGTCAAGAAATGAGACCAGTCAGTCATTTCCTACTGAAGCATTCCAGAAGATGCTGGATAAAACTCAGAAATTGGGATGAATTTCATGAAGAAGCTTTATAGTCTCTGCTCTAAAGCTCACCCGACAACAAAAATATCACCCTTTGGACTGATGTATAGCCAAGAAGGAAGGTTTCCCAGTGAAGTTTCACAAAATTTCATGAGAAGTGACCACAGTTTTAATGCAATTAAGTTAATCTGTGATTATTCAGTGAAGGAATACAACCCCTTCTCCACTTATTTGCCAAACAACATTTATTGTGTCCTGATAACCAAGAGCACAGAGAGCCCGGTAGTACCTTGAAATCAACAGGGGATATGGACAGTACATTGGCTGTGGACAATATTTCAAAACAAAAACATACAAATAAAAGGATGTGGTAGCAGAGATTTCTAGATTAGGGAAATAGCATTTGTGGTTGGCGACCCTGTCTTGTTAATAAAGTTAAGAAGGAAACAAGAAAGAGAGGACCCTGTCTTTATTACTGATCATAGTGGCTGTAACAGAGTCAACTCACCACACTGGCACCTCCTGCTGGCTATTCCGGGTGTGACATACTTGCAGCCCTCACCACCGGACTGGTGCTTCCTTCTGGTGAGCTGAGGAATAGCTCAAGCAGACACCCACATCCGCAGCCTGGGCTCTGTCACCCTTCCTCAGGCTCACCCATAGCCCATCTCGCCACCATCAGGACCCACCACCCTATTCCTGGCCCAGCCCTCCAGTGAAGTCACAGTCCATGTCCCCCCCAGCATTTCCAGCAGCCCTAGTTCTGCCACTTACTTCAGTGGCTGCTACCACCTACCACCACTCAACAGACTTCCCTGGGCCACTTCCCTGCAGCCCCAGCACCTCCTCCACCCTTGTAACATGTACCTGCTCTGCTAAGCTCCAGCAGTCAGCCCCTGCTCTGTCCTGGGGGCTGACCGCCTTCCACCTGCAGGGCAGCCAGCCTGAGCCTTCCCTCCAGGAACTCCTGGGATTGGCTGCTCCTGTTCTGCTTGGCAGCTCCCTTTAATATTGAACTCCTGGACCCTGATTGGCTATCCCACAGCTCCTTCCCATTGGCTGCTTCTTCAAGGGCCCTCTTAACCCCTTCCTGGCCAGTGCAGGGCAGATGCCCCACCACACCAGGGTCTAGGTCTGCTAGCCAATACCCATCCTCTGGTTGGTTCCTGGACCCACACCTCTCTCAGGACTGCAGTGATCTGTGCTGCCCACTGCCAGGAGCCATCTCTGAAATCCTTCTCCAGCTACTTCCCTCAGTGGCAAGTGCAGTTTACTGTCTGGCTACTTCCCCAGTGGCAAAGGGGGAGACCCAGGCCCACCCACTACTCCAGCTCCCAGCCTAGGGACCCTATAGAAGGCAGATACTTGCTGCATGCCCTTCAACTTCTCAGCTCATTACCCTGGGCTATTTCCCCACAGCCTCCAGCCCCCTTTGCACCATTCCTTCAGGGCCTCAGCCTGCAAATCCCCACAGCCAGCCAGGAGTTGTCCTTAGCTGCTCCCCCAGCCCCTGCCTGCAGCACTGCTCTGTCCAAACCACTCACTAACCTCAGCCTGCAAGACAATTAGCTCTCCCACCTCAAGCTCCAGGGACAGACTAACCCTACTCTGCCCTGCAGCTCTTCTTATATGTGCCTGCTGGGCCCCGATTGGCTGCTCCTTTCAGCCCATCTCTAATTGGCTGCCTCCTGCACAGCCTTTCTACAGCTCTGTTAACCCCTTAGTGGCTAGTCTGGGGCAGATGCCCCATCACAGTAGCTAGAAGGATAAAAATGACATGAAATAATTCTAACGGCAGTTCAAGGAACAGTATTTTATAATCTTGTCTGAGTTCATTGAAATAATATTTTGCACAGTTAGTTCTCTGGCATCTTTTCACTTTATTACTTTTCAATGGTGCAGTGTGAGTCCTGCAGAAGGCAGGTGTATGTGTCAGGCTTTCCAGCAGGAACCAGTGAAGACAATAAGCAAAGAGAGAGAGAGAGCAGCTGCACAACACGTCCAGTTGGGGTGTTTATAACATATGGTCATTATGATGCACGTGGAACTGAACAACCTGGTCCGACAGTTCTGTGATTGTTTTATTAGGATAAATATTTTGCATTTCTTGAAATGACACTGTTGAAATACCAATGTTGCTGTTTAGAGAAGTTAAACGTCAATGTACATGTGAGTGAAGACAAAAAATAAATGTTAATTCCATTTCTACAAATCTGTTTAGAGGCATGTTGTTGAAATGTAAATTAACATATTGACATCTTGTTACAGGAAAGACACTTTCTACATTAGAACAATCTCTCTTTTTTCATCTCTGGATTTTACATCGAGATTTCACAGGGGTAGAAATTCGGACAGGAGTGACTGATCCCCGTCTGTCACCACCTGCTACCCCTGGGACACGGGACCAGAAAAGGGACAGGGCAGCAACGTGTGATGGGGCAGCAGAAGAAACGAGCTGTCTGTCCGTATTCCCTACCAGTATCAGCCTGTGCTGGGAGCCATTTGTCGCACTGCAGCGGGGTGCTGCAAACAAATGGGGAGGGGGAAAAGCTTCCTGGGCTTCTTCCTGTGAGCGGTTTCCATTCCCCAGCCTGGCCCCTCGCTCACACATCTCTGGGGTTGGGCTCTCACCCCCTTCCCCTGGCCCAGCTACCGAATCCCCTCCCCCAGATCTCCCCACTCCCCACCCTCCCCCCATCGCGCTGGGACCAGCTCCCCCCACAGGCTGAGGCTGCGGCTCAGAGCGGCCTGTACATTAGGGCCCCGGCGCTCTCACCCCTGCCCCCAGGGCAGGAAATGCCGGGACCTTCCCCTCCATTCACTGGTCCTGTCACACTCACTGGGGTCCCCCCCACCCTTCTCCCGTGCCATTTCTGCCGGGGCTCTTCCTCCTCCCCCTTGTTACATTACCCAGAGCTCTTCCCTTCCTGCTGCTGCAGTCCCCTCCCCTCCCCCTCAGCATCACCCTCACCCAACGCACCCAGCAACTGGCTCCTCCTAACCCCCTTCTCTGCCCCTCTCCCCTCCCACATGTGACAGGCCTGGTGCTGGGAACTGACGGGTGGGTGGCGGGGGGCAGGTGATGCCCTTCAGACCCTCCCCTGGGCACAGGCCTGGGGGCTGCTCAGCGCTGGGAGGGGACAGTCTCGGCTGCGGGTGTCGCTGTCAGGGACAGAGATTCCCTCCGGCCTGGGCTGGGACCGGGCAGATGATCAGGGGAGCCGCGTTTTCACCCCCAGCACTGAGACCAGGATAGAAATAAGGGCGAAGTGTCCCGGAGAAGGTGTCAGTGAAAGTGAAGAGCTGGGACCTGTCAGTGACATTGTAAAATGAGACCTCGCCCGCCTCATAGTCCAGGAAAATCCCCACCCGGCTGGGCCTGACGCTCACGGGGAGGAGGGTCGAGGGGGAGGTGCGGGCCTTGTATTCCCCATTCCTCAGCCACACGGCCCAGTATCCATTCCCAGGTGAGAGTGTGACTGTCCCCTTCCTGCTCACAGATTCCCTACAAACCCCCAGAGCCCAGTCAGTCTTGTCTCCCACCTCCACCTCCCAGTAACGCCTCCCGCCCAGGAACCCCTCAGTGCCCAGCACACAGGTACTAGTAACAAATCTCTCAGGATTGTCGGACAGATCCTGGCGTGTGTCTCCGTCTCTCACACGTTTCCGATCCTCAGACA
>NW_027132657.1:0-46416 GCF_026122565.2 Emydura macquarii macquarii | reverse complement strand
CTGGTTAAATCATTTCTTCTGCACGGCAGTTGGGAGAGCTTTGCTGTGAGTAGACGTGTCAGCGACAGTATACACATTCTCGCATCCTGTCTCCCAAGGGAGGCTCAGATTTTCAAAGAATCCTACAGGATTTTGAAACCCATAATCCCACTAACATCAGTGTGAATGGGGTATTTGGTTCCAGTAGATACCTTTGGAAATCTTGGGCTACATTGGCTCTTCCTCTGTGAGAAATGGACAAGTCATAAGAGGAATTGTTCAAAAGTTTGTGGAGTCTTTAAAAGTTTCTGAATCAATCCTGCTGGCATGGAGAACTTGCTGGGAGGAGATGGCACTGGCTGCTGTTTAGGGGCCTGATGAGTGGCGTCAAGTGCTTAGAGCAGCAGGTCTGGGAAGTCAGGACTTCTGGGTTGTATCCCAGTTCTGGGAGGGTATGGAGTCTAGTGGTTAGAGCAGGGCTGAGCACAAAAAGCCAGGACTCCTGCCTTCTATTACTTTCTCTTTTTTAAGACAATAGTGCTTTGGTTGAGGAGTCTTGGGTTCTAATTCTGATATAATCTTGGCTAGGATTTTTAAGGCTGCCTAGGGGAATTGTATCCCCAACTGGCATTAATTTTGCATCTCCAAGTTCCTTCTACAACTTGAAAAAAATCTCTGTTCTCCTCAGTAATGAAAGAAAATGGGTGTCTTGGGATATGAATTAGGGTCTAGCTCTGTCCGTTGACTTGCTGGTTTTGCTGAGACAAACCATTTCATTTCTCCATGCCTCTGTTTCCATAACATGGTAGTAATTCTGACTCAACTTTCTAAAACGAGTGGAGATTTATAAGTTGTAAGTGCTAAAATAAAACTATTTCGTCACCTCGGTACAGGGGAAAATGACCCAGTTTGGAATTTTGAACTTGCCACCGGAAGTACCACAAAGATGGTCAGTTATTTTCTTTACATCTGATTCATTCAAATGACACTGCTTAGTTAAACACATTGGTTTTAAATTTCCCCATGCTGAGAAGAATCCTCCCTTTAACAGCTGACTTCAGCAAAGATAATTGCTGAATAGACGGATCGGCAGGTGAAGCCGGATGTTTAAAAACATTTTCAGTGTCAGGTATAAGTTATTGTGACAAAGCACAGAGGTTCAAGGGGGGTCAGAGGGAGGGGGTGCAGACGGGGCTGGCTGGTCGGGTGGTCAGAGGGAGGAGGTGCAGACGGGGCTGGCTGGTCGGGTGGTCAGAGGGAGGAGGTGCAGACGGGGCTGGCTGGTCGGGTGGTCAGAGGGAAGGGGTGCAGACGGGGCTGGCTGGTCGGGTGGACTGACCAGAATATAAAAGAAACAAAGTAAATAAAAGTTGAAAAATATGAAAAATAAGATTTAAAACTCAAAATAAAGAGTTTTAAAAAAAAAAGTAAAATCTGAAATTGAACCAACAGCTGAGAGGTGAGAGTCAAGGGGACATGTGCTCCCCCATCAGACGTCAGGAGCTTCCGATTGCCCCATCTCTCTGCCCCCCAGGGCAGGTCTAACAGCAGTCTCACTCCAGCCATGCAGCCACCCCAGCCTGGCAGTGAGGGCAGCCCCTCCTGGGCTCCCAGACCCACAGACAAAGACCAGGGGGAACCACTCCCATTTACACTTGCCGGACACAAGGCTCTTGCTCTTGTTGTACAGGAGGCTAGGTGACCCCCCTGTTGTGCAATGAGCAGTGAAGGTTCCCTCCGTGTGGGGCAGAGGGACACCCCGCACTCCAGGGACGAGGTAGCTGGCGGACAGACCCCGCGGGAGCGGAGGATGTCGGCAGGCGCGACTCTGCCTTTGACGGAGCCATCCCCACTTGAGCAAGTGAGACTCTGCGCAACCTCCAGGCCCCTCTTCCGCCAGTGGAGGGTGACCCTGACCCTGCGAGAGACCCCCAGATAGAGCGAGAGAGAGATGGGGTGTCCCTCGGCTGGGCCCCCCAGGTCGAGATTCAGCCCAGCTGCAGCTGGGTACACAAGGTCCAGAGGTGGAGAGGGGCAAGAGAGAGAGAGCCGGGCTGGGGGCCTGCGAGCTCTCATCCCCTCTCTGCACCAGCCTGAGTCCCCCCACTCATGGCTTTTCCCAGCATGTACCCAGCTCACACAGCCTTGTGACACAGCTCTGGGCCCAGCCTTCGGAGTGAGGGGAGTGAAAAGGGCACGTCTGCCTCTGCCCAGGCCAGGCAGGAAATCCCTCTGCCCTCCTGGAACTGCCCCCTGGGGACACAGCTGGAATTGTGGCTTATCGAGACTCCCAGAGCCAGGTCCCAGTGCAGTCACCCCAGGGAGGGGAACAGAAATATCTGCTTTCAAAACTCAGTTTCATCAGATTTCGAACCACAAACACCAAAACACCATAATCACACTTGGATCGTCACCAGCAGGCCCCTGCTATAGAGGCTAAATACCCATTAAAATGAATTGTAACTCATCTCTCAGTTACTCCATTACAGAGCTTTGTGGGGTGTCTTTAATGAGTCCAGCCCTGCTTGATTATCTCTGTGAAAGTCAATATGATACCACACGATGTTCCCTAACCACTACAAGGCCACAATATCTTCTCTAACCGCTAAGCTAGTAGTTACAAAGGGGAATGACTCCCCAGCTATGTTGCTCAGTGTGCTGACTTTTGTGGATATCGTTCTTTAGGTGTCTTTATTTCCTTATGCTCTGTATAGAGAGTCTGGGCACCACAGCCAGGATTGATGGATTGCCCCGGGGAGCTAGGTGCCTAAAAGTTCAGTATTTGAATGGTCAGTGTCTCAACACCAAAACACCTTTGAGGATCCGGGTCTAACCCTGCCTCTTTCTCTTGCTCTGGGTTGGCTACATAAAATCCTTTTCAGGGATCTGTACTGTACTTTAATATTCTGACTTATGAGGCGAGGCTGAGATTTCCCTTATTTAGTCTGCAGAAGAGAAGAGTGAGGGGGGATTTGATAGCAGCCTTCAACTACCTGAAAGGGGGTTCCAGGGAGGATGGGGCTAGGCTGTTCTCAGTGGGGACAGATGACAGAACAAGGAACAATGGTCTCAAGTTGCAGGGGGGGGAGGTCTAGGTTGGATATTAGAAAAAACATTTTCCCTAGGCAGATGGTGAAGCACTGGAATGGGTTACCTGGGGAGGTGGGGGAATCTCCATCCTTAGAGGTTTTTCAGGCCTGGCTTGACAAAGCCCTGGCTGGGATGATTTAGTTGGGGTTACTCCTGCTTTGAGCAGGGGGTCGGACTAGATACCTCCTGAGGTCCCTTCCAACCCAAATCTTCTATGATTCTATGCTGGTGCCTGCCGGCCTAGTGTAGATACTTAGGGTCCAGTACCTCAGGAGACTAGTTAATGGTCAAGACATAGACCAGACCTTTTCAATCTGTGAAAGTGGGATTTTCAAAATCACCTCAACAGGACAGATGCTTAACTGTCATTCATTATGCACCCAGAGGGATCTTAAAGCAGCTAAATACCATCAACCGTCTGGCCCTCAGTCACTTGGGATTTTTAAAATTTTACCAGAATCTAATTGAAAGTCAAGGGGAGTGCGGTGCATCAAACCCCTCAAACCTCGTAGGAAATCCCACCGTGCACTGACATTACAGGAGTTATGCCAATGTAGAAAGAGTGTGAGTGAGAAGACAATCAGGTCCAGTTTGTTGCAAGCTCACCTCAACTTCCTTCCTCAATGTTCCTCACCGCTCTGGGGTGTGGATGATGGGGAGGAAATCTGATGATAGATAGTGCGGCATGGTGGGCCTGCTTGGCACCGTGGGTCTGTGCTCCCTACGGCTATGCCGGTGGTGTGGTTGGGTGGGAGCAGGGCAGGGTGGCCCAGTCCCACCCTCTACCCCAGGCCCCGACCCAGGGACCCTGCGAGGAGTAGCCTTAAACAGCTTAGTCCAGGGGCTACTACCTTCCCTGGGTCATTCATCTGTAGCCCCACCTGGCTTGTGGTCCTCCTTCAGTTTCTTTAGGGCCGGCATCCTCTGGTCTTGCCTGGACAGGCTCCTTCTTAACTCCCGTGGCTGGGTGCTCTCACCACACCCACACTAGCTCCTCCACCGGCTCCACACCTTGCAGTTGCTCTGCTCTGCTCTGCTCTGCTCCTCCACTGACTCCACACCTTGTTGCAGCGCAGCAATGCTCCACTCAACTCTCTCTCAGCTGCCCCCATCTGCCTGGCTGGGAGGCTTTTAACTGCTGGGGCAAGCTCCTTGATTGGCCTCAGCTGGCCTAATTGGCCTAATTGCCCTGGAGTAATCCCAGCTTGATCACCCAGGGAACAGGGATTTCCTAAGCCTGGGGCTGATCTATTGGCCTTCTAGCCCTCTCCCACTGCTGCTGGAGGAGCCTGCTGCCCTGGGGACGCCCTGCTGCTCCTGCTCCTTCTTGGGGGCCTTGCCTGCTTGCCCCCCAGCTGGATGTGGGGGCCCGCTGCTTCCCCTGCTGCCATGAGCACCCTTCCCCTGCTGCTGCTGCTCCCCCGCCCTGGCCCCAGCCCTTGGGGCACCCCTGCCCCTTCCCCCATTCCCTTTCACTGTCCCCTGCTTCCTCTGCAGCTTTCCCCACCCTCTAGCTTCTTCCCTGCTTTGTTTGTTTGTTTGTCCCTAGTTTGTTTGTCTGCCCTGCCCTGTCCCGCCTCTGGTTGGTTTGTTTCTTTGAATTGCCTTGTCCCTGCCTAGTTCGCTCCCTGCCCCGCCCAGGCTCAGTGGGCTTGCCACTGGGCCTTTCCAGCCCTGCTTTGGCCCCGACCCCGTCTCCCTTCTGCTGCAGATTGCCCCCCCTGCCCTGGCCCAGTGCTTTCGCACCGTGGTGCTCATGGCCCCCCTCTAACTGACCTGTTTTTGTTGCCCCCCCACACTGCACCCCCCCCCCAGTTGAAATAGCCCTTGCCCCCAGTGCAGCCGGAGGAGCCGGTGCTTCCACCTGGGCTAGTGAGTGTGTTCTTTGTGCCCCTGCCTGGATTGCCCCCCCCCCAATACTCCTTTGCCCTGGTGCCCTCCTCCCCTGCTTTCAGCCTAGTGGGGAGGAGCGGTCCACCCCCCATCCTTCTCCGTGCCCCGCCCCCCTCCTCCCTCCTGCCCCTCCAACCTCACTCCCATACCCTTCCCTCTCTAATTCCCCTCCCTCTCACCTCCTCTGCTGCCCCCCCTTAACTCCCGCCCTTCCTGCTGTGGTCCTACCTTCCCCCACGATGGGGTGCGTGTCTGGGGCTGGGACCCCTTCCCTGGACACCCCTGCCCCTTGCCCCAAGCCCCCACTCCAGCCCACGACATCTAGCTTTGCTGCCCCTACTGGGCCACTGGGCATCAGGCCCAAGGCTCTGGCGGCGGACACCTCGGGTGGGGACTCTAGGGACTCTGCCGCTGCTCCAGCTCCTGCCCCCCCTACTCAGGGGGGTGCGCCCTCGGCCCGGAAGAAGGGCCAGGGGAAGAAAAAGGGCAAAGGCCCTGCCCAGATGGAGACCTTGCCCACAGTGGGGCCTGCTCCCTCCCCAGTTGTCCCTTCCCCCCCTGTTCCCTCCAGCGGCTCTGGGGGCAGTGCCACTCCCAGGGCGTACGCTCAGGTCGCTGCGGGTCCTCTGCCCGCTGCCACGTCATCTGGCCCAACCACCGCCTCCAGCACCATCCCTGGGGGCCGGGGCCCCTTCCCCACCCTTACCAGGAGGCATGGGGTCCGCTGCCTCCTGGAGCCTGCCTCGCCCCATGTAGAAACCTACGTGTGGGCGTTGGTGCGGGTGGTGGGGCCCACGGCCGTGGTGGCGGCCTCCAAGATGTATGGGAAGGTAGTCTTCTTCCTGGCATCGGAGGCCGCCACCCAGGAGGCGGTGGTGATGGGCCTGGCAGTAGGGGGTGTCCACGTCCCGGTGGAGCCCCTGGAAGACCTGGGCATATGGGTGGTCCTCACCTCCGTCCCGCCCTTCCTCCCCAATGCCGCCCTTCTGCCTTTCCTCTCTGCCCTTGGGAAGCCCATCTCCACCCTCAGCCCGCTTCCCCTCAGCTGTAAGGATCCCGCCCTCCGCCACGTCCTCTCCTTCTGCCGGCAGGTGCAGCTGCAGCTGCCGCTGGCGGCGCGTGGCGGGGAGGCGCTAGAGGGGTCGATTCTGGTGCCCCATCAAGTACCAGGTCCATTACAGCACAGGTGAGGCCCGGTACTTCCTCTGCCGGAGGGACTGCCCCCTGGCCCGGCAAAGCGGGGAGCCCGGGACCCCCGGCACTGAGGGGGGTGCCAGCCAGACCAGCCGAGCGGTCCCTGTGGCTGCCCCTCCCCCATCCACTGCCACCTCCGCTTGGGTCCCGGGGGTGCCCCCCCCGGTGTGCCCAGACGAGCAGGTGGGCCCCATGGATGCCTTTCTTCCCCTGCTGCCCCGCCTCCGCTTTCCCATACCCCGTCCCCTGCACTCTTGCCCTCTGGCCCTGCCCCCATCGCCCAACCCTCCACCTCGGAGAGCTGGGTGCTAGTGCAGGGTAAGCGCGGCAAGCGCAAGTCAGTACCCAGCGCCCCCTCTCCTCTGTCACCACCTCGTGGTGGTGGGGGAAGACTTCTTATGGAGGAGATAGACACCTTGGGCCTGACCCCAGCGTGTCCAAGGGTGGATGAACCTCTTTGTCCGGAGGGTTCAGCCGAGGACGGCCCTCAGCCGCCCTCCACTTTCCCCTCCCTCCTTTCCCCTGCCGCTAGCCCCGCTCCTGTCCCCCAGACTGCTCCAGACCCTTCCCCTCCCCTGGTCGATGGTGCTGCCTCCGCTGTGGTCACTGCATCCCCTGGGGCGATGGCTGGGGCCGACCAGTCAGGCCCTGGGCAATTGGCCTCCCCGCCCTCTGACATGGAATGGCCACCCGCCAACCCAGTCATCCCTCCCCAGGAGTGTGGAGCTGCGCCTTCTGCCCGGCCCCGAGGCTGTCTCCCCCACCTCGCCCGACCCTCCAGCTCCCGGCCCCTCTCCGGAGACACCACGCCCCGCTGGCCTAGCCTCCGCAGAATCCGTAGCCGACCCTGGCCCTGTTCCTCCCCCGTCCCTTCCAAAGACCGTGCCCCTGTCTTGACTTCTCCCCTTCTCCTTGGTCCCGCACCTCCTCCACCTTCCGTCCCCGAACCCTCCTTCCCTCCCCCTGCTACCTGTGCCCCCGCCGCCCCTGGAGTTGTCTCCTTCCCCTTGGAGAGGTCCCAGGAGGCGGCCTTTGTTTTTGCCACTCCCAGCCCTTTAGGGGCTGCTGTCTTCCCTCCGCCGCTGCCCCTGTCGTCTGCCCCGTCTGGCAGCGGGGCCGCTGCAGGGGCCAGGCCGGAGGACGAGCACCCGAGGCGCTGCGCGAGAGCTGTGCACCTTCCTCCGGGACTCCCGCAGTGCCCGGAACCGGGTGCAGCTCGCGCTGCAGTGCTGGGGGGACTTCCACTGCATCCTCCGGGCCGTGAGGGCCACGTTGAAGGAGGGGAAAGGGACCGGGCGGCAGGACACCGCGGCCTACCAGCAGGCCTGCAGCTTACGTGACGCCTTGATGGCATTCAGGACTGGTCACGGGCTGCTGCGGAGCCCAGCGAGAACCGCTGGCGTTCCTGGCCGTGAGGATCCCCCCAGCCCTCCTCATAATGCCTGTCATCTTTGTCACCTTGAACACCAGGGGCTGCAGGACGGGTCTCCGCAGGACGCAGGTGCTATCCTTCCTTCGGGAAGCCGGGAACGCCGTGACATTCCTGCAGGAGACTCATACGGACCCAGCCGCCGAGGCCAGCTGGCGGCTGGAGTGGGGGGACGGGGTGCACCTGAGCCATCTCTCCTCCCATGCGGGCGGAGTAGCCACCCTGTTCTCCCCCACCCTGCAGCCCGAGGTGCTGGGGATCATCGAGGTTGTGCCGGGCCGTCTGCTGCACCTCCGGGTCCGCATGGAGGGGCTGGCATTGAATCTCGTCAATGTCTATGCCCCGACTGCGGGCCCGGAGCGGGTGCGGTTCTTTCGGCAGGCGGCCGCCTTCCTCGGTGCACAGGATCCTCGCGAGTGCCTGGTCCTGGGCGGGGACTTCAACACCACCCTCGAGGAGCGGGACCGCACGGGGACCGAGCAGTGCCAGGCCGCCGCCGACGTCCTCCGGGAGATCCTAGACCACCACTCCCTGGTGGATGTCTGGTGGGACCACCACCCGGACGACACCATCACCTTCACCTTTTTCCGGGTGGGGGAAGAACGGTCGAGCCCCTCCCGGTTGGACAGCACCTATTTCTCCCGTCACCATCTCTCGCGGGCCCACTCCTCCAGCGTATGGCCGGCCCCGTTCTCGGATCACCACCAGGTGACCGTGACGGCCCCTCTGACGGCAGAGAGGCCGGGGCCGGCCTACTGGCATTTCAACAACAGCCTGCTGGAGGATGTGGGCTTCGTGGCTTCCTTCCGGGAGTTTTGGCAGGCCTGGCGGGGGCAGAGGCGCGCCTTTCCCTCGGCGCGGCGCTGGTGGGACATGGGGAAGGTGCGCGCCCAGCTCTTCTGCCGCGACTACACTTGGGGGGCCAGCCGGCGGAGGGATGCGGAGATAGAGCAGCTGGAGCGGGAGGTTTTAGAGCTTGAGAGGCGTCTGGCCGCCAGCCCCTGTGATCCGTCCCTCTGTGGAGCGTGCCGGGAGAAGCGGGAGGAGCTCCGTGCCCTCAAAGACCTTCGGGCTCGGGGTGCTTTCGTTCGATCCCGCATCCGTCTCCTTCGGGAGATGGACCGCGGCTCCCGCTTCTTCTACGCCCTGGAGGAACGACAGGGGGCCCGGAAGCACGTCACCTGCCTTCTGGCAGGGGACAGCGCCCCCCTGACGGATCCGGTGGAGATGTGTGGAAGGGCCCAGGCCTTCTACGCCGACCTCTTCTCCCCGGATCCGACCGAAGCCGCCGCCCGCAGGATGCTCTGGAACGAAATTCCCACGGTCGGCACGGGCGACCGGGACCGGCTGGAGCTCCCTCTCACTCTGGCCGAGTTCTCGGACGCCCTCCGCCTCATGCCCACCAACAAATCCCCGGGCATGGACGGGCTGACCGTGGAGTTCTACCGCGTGTTTTGGGACGTCCTCAGCCCGGACCTCTCCATCGTCTGGGCCGAGTCCGAGGCCAGCGGAGAACTCCCCCTGTCGTGCAGGCGGGCCGTGCTCGCCCTGCTGCCGAAGAAGGGGGACCTCCGCGACCTCCGGAACTGGCGTCCCATCTCGCTCCTCTGCACGGACTATAAAATCATGGCCAAGGCCGTCTCCCTAAGGCTGGGGTCCGTGCTGCAGGACGTGGTCCATCCCGACCAGACCTACAGCGTCCCGGGCCGTACCATCTTTGACAATCATGGAGCAGGTCCTTAAGGAATCCATTTTAAGGCACTTGGAAGAGAGGAAGGTGATCAGGAACAGTCAACACGGATTCACCAAGGGAAAGTCATGCCTGACCAACCTGATTGCTTTCTATGATGAGGTGACTGGCTCTGTGGATGTGGGGAAGGCGGTGGATGTGATATACCTTGACTTTAGCAAAGCTTTTGATACGGTTTCTCACAGTATTCTTATCAGCAAGTTAAAGAAGTATGGGTTGGATGAATGGACTATAAAATGGATAGTGAACTGGCTAGAGCATAGGGCTCAACGAGTAGTGATCAATGGCTCCATGTCTAGCTGGCAACCGGTCACAAGCGGAGTTCCCCAGGGGTCGGTCCTGGGGCCGGTTTTGTTCAACATCTTTATTAATGATCTGGAGGATGGGGTAGATTGCACCCTCAGCAAGTTTGCGGACGACACTAAGCTGGGGGAGTGGTAGATACCCTGCAAGGTAGGGATAGGATACAGAGTGACCTAAACAAACTGGAGGATTGGGCCAAAAGAAATCTAATGAGGTTCAACAAAGAAAAGTGCAGAGTCCTCCACTTAGGAAGAAAGAATCCCATGCACAGCTATAGACTGGGGACCGACGAGCTGGGCAGCAGCTCTGCAGAAAAGGACCTGGGGGTAACAGTGGATAAAAAGCTGGATATGAGTCAGCAGTGTGCCCTGGTTGGCAAGAAGGCCAATGGCATATTGGGCTGCATTAGGAGGGGCATTGCTAGCAGGTCACGGGAAGTGATTATTCCCCTCTATTCGGCATTGGTGAGGCCGCATTTAGAATATTGTGTCCAGTTTTGGGCCCCCCAATACAAAAAGGATGTGGACAAGTTGGAGAGAGTCCAGCGGAGGGCAACCAAAATGATTAGGGGGCTGGAGCACAGGACTTATGAGGAGACGCTGAGGGAACTGGGCTTGTTTAGTCTGCAAAAGAGAAGAGTGAGGGGGGATTTGATAGCGGCCTTTAACTACCTGAAAGGGGGTTCTAGGGAGGATGGGGCTAGGCTGTTCTCGGTGGTGGCAGATGACAGAACAAGGAGCAACGGTCTCAAGTTGCAGGGAGGGAGGTCTAGGTTGGACATTAGGAAAAAGTTTTTACTAGGAGGGTGGTGAAGCACTGGAATGGGTTACCTAGGGAGGTGGTGGAATCTCCATCCTTAGAGGTTTTTAAGCTGCGGCTTGACAAAGCCCTGGTTGGGATGATATAGCAGAGGTTAGTCCTGCTTTGAGCAGGGGGTTGGACTAGATGACCTCCTGAGGTCCCTTCCAACTCTAATATTCTATGATTCTATGATTCTATGAATCTGTATTTGGTCCGGGATCTCTTAGAGCTTGGGTGCAGGGATGGTCTGTCGTTCGCCCTCCTGTCTCTGGATCAGGAGAAGGCGTTCGACAGGATGGACCACGGGTATCTCCTGGGCACCCTGCGGGCGTTCGGCTTCGGGCCCCGCTTTGTGGGTTTTCTCCGGGTGTTGTACGCCTCCGCGGAGTGCTTGGTCAAGCTCAACTGGACCCTGACCGAACCGGTCAGCTTCGGGCGTGGAGTGCGCCAAGGCTGTCCACTGTCGGGCCAGCTGTACGCCCTGGCCATTGAGCCCTTCCTCTGTCTCCTCCGTCGGAGGATGACAGGTTTGGTGCTCCGTGAGCCAGCGCTGAGGCTGGTCTTGTCAGCGTACGCCAACGACGTGCTCCTCGTGGTCCAGGACCCGGGCAACCTGGTGCGGTTGGAGGCCTGCCTGGCCGTCTACTCGGCAGCCTCCTCCGCCCGGGTCAACTGGGCCAAGAGCTCTGCCCTGGCGGTAGGGGCCGGGTGGCGGACAAGCTCCCTCCCACCCGCGCTTCAGGCCATCCGGTGGAGCGCGGGTCCGCTGCTCTATCTGGGCGTTTACCTTTCTGCCACCCATCCCTCCCCGGCAGAGAACTGGCAAGATTTGACGGACAGGGTGGTGCGGCGGCTCCGGAGCTGGACGGGACTGCTCCGGTGCCTCTCCCTCCAGGGTAGGGCGCTGGTCCTTAACCAGCTAGTCCTGTCCATGCTCTGGCACCGCCTCAACACCCTGGTCCCGACCCCGAGTTTCCTGGCCTACCTCCAGAAGCTAGTTCTGGAGTTCTTTTGGCCAGGACTGCACTGGGTCTCTGCAGGGATTCTGAGTCTCCCCCTGGAGGACGGGGGGCAGGGCCTGTGCTGCATCCGCAGCCAGGTCCACACCTTCCGCCTCCAGGCCCTGCAGAGACTCCTTTATGGTGCAGGTAGTCCGGCGTGGAGCCACTTGGCGCACGCCTTCCTCCGCCGCCTCCGAGGGCTCCGATACGACCGGCAGCTCTTTTTCTCCACCCGAGGGGTCTTCCGCGAGACCTCTCCGAGCTGCCGGTCTTCTACCAGGACCTCCTCCGGACCTGGAGGCTGGTCTCTGCCTCCAGGCCCCCTTTGGTCCCCTCGCGGAGCCCCTGCTACACAACCCACAACTTGGTGTGCAGGTGGCGGAGACCCCCTCGGTGCGACGGAGGTTGGTCCTGGCGGGAGTCACCAAGATCGGAGACCTCCTGGACTACGCCCGGGGGGACTGGGTGGATCCCCATGCGCTGGCTCGGCGCATGGGGCTCTCCACCCCTCGTACCCCCCAGCGCATACTCGAGGAGGTGAGGGCAGCCTTGCCCCCCGCTGCTCACGTCTACCTCAAGCGGGTCCTGGGAGAGCGTGCGCCCCGCCTGCCCCTCAGCCCTGGTCTCCGGCACTCTTCATCGGGCCCCGGCCCCACGAGCCCGCTTGGCTCCCCCTCACTACGCACCGAGATGGCTGCACGATTTGCAGCCGGTCCCTTTCCGAACCATGCCGAGAGACCACCTTTACACGCTTGTGCTCCACACCCTTCACTTCCCTGCCCTTGCGTCCCGCCCCAACACCAAATGGCAGGACCTGTTGCCACCTCTGGAGGGCGGGGACCCCCGGTGGGCCAGCCTGTATGCCACCTTGACCCCACGGCCTGCCAGGGACATCAGTTGGCGGCTCCTTCACGGACCCTTGAGCACGGGCGTGTACTTGGTGTGGTTCACCCCCCACCCCGACACCTGCCCCTTCTGCGGCGCGAGGGAGACCCTGGCGCACGCATATCTGGAGTGCACCAGGATGCAGCCCCTCTTTCGGCTCCTCCAGAACCTCCTGCTGAGGTTCTGGCTGCACTTTTCCCCGCACTTGGTTATTTATGCACACCCCATCCGTGGACCCACGAAGTCGCGGGACCTCCTCGTCAACCTCCTCTTGGCCCTGGCCAAAGTTACCATTTACAATACCAGGGAGGGGAGGTTGGCTGGGGAGGCACCCTGCGACTGTGGGGCCTATTTCCGTTCCCTTCTCCATTCACGTCTCCGGGCAGAGTTCTTCTGGGCAGCGTCCACCGGCTCTGTCGACACCTTCTGGGAGCGGTAGGCGCTGTCCGGGGCTCTCTGCTCGGTGTCTCCTTCCGGCTCCCTTCGTTTATACCTATGACACTCACGCCCCTTCCTGTTTTTACATTTGTTGTCCCCCGGAATTAGTTACATTCTAGGTCTAGTGGCTCCTCCCCTTAGGCTGGTGGAGGGACCTTGAGCGGAGGGTGGGCTGATGCCCGCCCACCTCCTGGTTTGTAAATAGAAGCACCCTCCTATAGCCGTCAGGGCTGGCCCCGTCACAATAGATAGACAGATGGATAGCATGCACAACTGATGGAGCCAGTTTGACTATTTTTAAGGACTTTCCAACATCTCTGAAAGCATGAAAGACATGGAGAGAGAGCATCTTTGCTGAAATGTAGGCATCCCAATCCATATTGAAATACAATGGGTTTGGGAAATTTAATTCCTTAATTCCCTTCACATAGCCCATTGTTATAACCCCGACTATCTACACAGAGGCGAATCAGGCCTTCTCCGTGGAAATTGGCTAGATCAAGCCAAAAGTAACATAATCTTGTAGCCACAAGAGCTACACTTTCCCTTGACTTCAAAGGACTTTGTGATCAAGCTCTTATGTATGGTAGTTGTGAGAACAATATCCCCACAGGACCTAGCAGTTTGGTTTAAATAGCACTGCTGATCACACTCTATGAATAGTATGATGAGGTACCTTTGGGTTATCAAATGAGACAACATGTCTTGATATATTTCTGAGTTGGGTAATGGTAATACACAATTCTCCATGTGAAAGTCAGAAACGTGGATGATGTATATTTTCATGTAACTCATTTACTTAGTGGAGAACATGCCATGAGAAGATGAAGCAAGAGAAACAAGATTCTGATTGCTGAGGAGGTGAAAGCAAAGGTTAAAATGACTTATTAAGGCCACAGACCAATCAAAGGTAAAAATGGCTTTGCTTGTTAATCAGGATAAGTTATAATCAGACTTTTCTGGCATTCGTGAACAACAGGAAACTGAACCATAATACAAAATGACAGTAAAACAATTGGGCTTCATTCCTTCCAGTTTTGCATTTTATATGGTCATTCACACCTACACAAAGCAATTGCATCATGGATGTAAAGTGTCACCCAGGTTTGGTATTATTTTACACCTAATTTATATTAAGGTCTGCATTTCTGCATGGGTTAACTACCATAATAGTCTACATAATTTTTAATGATATTGTCTATGTATTTCTCATTCAGTTTCCACTTCATCATACTTACTTACTGTATGTATGTATGTGAGATAGATAGAGAAACAGAAAGATAGATGTGATCAGATTTTTTTTCCCATGGAAAATTTCATCATTTAATTGACAAACTGAAAACTGAAAAATGTTTGGTTCAAAACATCCACAAAGCAAAATAAATACATGGATTAGTGGGTGAAATTTTTCAGTTGATGGACGAAAAATGTCAGTTTTCAGGTTTTTGCTTTTCTAATGAAAAGTCCTCTTCTGTTTTGTGGAAAGAAGACACTTTCTGCAACACATTTTGTTTAGTTGAAAACCCAATATAATGTTAAAAAATAATTTTCATAATAAACATTTGACGAGAATTTCTTTCTTTCTTTCTTTCTTTCTTTCGTCTGGGTCTCTTCTGAAGCCCTATAGAAGTATGCAAAGAATCCTACTAAACTTCCCACAGCTTTTCTGATGCTATTGGGTGTGCTGTACTGGGTGTTTTGAGATTCCTACTCTTTCATTCTTGTTATTTCTGGGGTTGGGGAGGGATTGGTTTGGATGAAGCATATTCTTATCACCTGTATTTCCTTTAAAAGGATTATAGTTGACTAGGTTCCACTGAATAGTAACATTATGAGGCATATGCTCTATTTCAAAAGCAATTATTTCAGTGAAGTTCTCTGACCTGTGACAGGAGGTCAAACTAGATAATCACAGTGGTCTCTTCTGACCTTGAAATCTATGAATCACTGAATTTGCCTTTGTGTACATTTCCTTTTCTTTAGATGGAGCATATGGGCAAAATTGACAAAGAAAATCAAACAGCCATTACTGAATTTATTCTTCTGGGTTTTGGAGACTTACATGAAATACAGCCCTTATTGTTTGTGACATTTTTATTCATTGACACCGTAACCATGACTGGCAATATTTTAATTGTTCTCGTGGTAGCAGCTGATCACAATCTACATACCCCCATGTACTTCTTCCTGGGGAACTTATCCTTCCTGGAAATCTGTTACACCACCACTAGTGTCCCCAAGATGCTAAGAAGTCTCCTTACAGTGCGGGAAGTGATTTTATTCATGGATCGTGTAGCCCAGTTGTATATTTTTGGATCTTTGGCAGTCACAGAGTGTCTCCTTTTATCCATCATGTCCTACGATCGTTGTTTAGCGATATGCAATCCGTTGTCTTATGCATCTGTGATGATCTTTAAGGTGTGCCTTCAGCTGGCAGCTGGCTGTTGGGTAGCTGGCTTCCTGACTCATATAGTAATGGTCGTATTGACATTCACGTTGCCTTTCTGTACTTCTGAGGAGGTTGGCCAATTTTTTTTTTTTTATTTCATGCCTCTGTTAAAACTTTCCTGTACTGACACCCACCTGGTTGAATTTCTCTCTTTCATAGTATCTGCCTGTGTGACCCTGGTCTCCTTTCTACTAACCTTGACTTCCTGCTATAGGATCATCTTGACCATCCAAAGGATCCCTTCCACCACTGGGAAGCAAAAAGCCTTCTCCACCTGCTCCTCCCACCTCCTGGTTGTTTCTATTTTCTATGGGACCATCATTATTGTTTATGGAGTCCCTGTAGGAAATCAGTCACCAGCTTTAAACAAGGCCTGCTCCCTGCTCTATACAGTCATCTCACCCATGTTCAACCCCCTCATCTACAGCCTGAGAAACAAGGAGGTCCAACTGGCCCTGAGAAAGGTTGGAAGCAAAGTCATCACTTGCCTAAAGAAGAGCAATATCTTGTGAGGTGACGCAAGTGACTGAAATCAGAGAACAGTGATTGTCTCAGGTGTTCTGGAGATTCAACATTTGACTGGCTCGAATGAACAGCAGCAATATGTCTACATACCTGTTTCAAGAGATCAGAAACTATCTTGTGAACAAGGGAACCTTTCCATGTGTGAATACTATTAATATTTTTGGAACATTTTATTCAGGCAAAGTTTCAATAAAACATTAACTTACTAACATTATACATTACCTTTTACTTATTCAGAATCAGTTTAATATTCAAAGAAGATTATTCATCTACACCAAATATATTGGCGCAAGATTCCGTCTTGAGAGTCTTCCTCCTCTCAGAATCATAGGGTTAAAAGGGAACACCATGGTCATCTAGTCCAGTGGCTCTTAATATTTCCAGACTACTGTACCACTTTCAGGAGTCTGATTTCTCTCGCATATCCCCCAAGATTCATGTCATTTAAAAATGACTTTCTTACAAAAACAGACATAAAAACACAAAAGTGTAACAGCACATTATTACTGAAAAATTGCTTACTTTCTCTCATTTTTACCATATAATTATGAAATAAATTGATCGGAATATAAATATTAGACAATACTCTGGAGTATTCTGTCCAGCTTTGGGCCCCGCACTACAAGAAGGATGTGGACAAATTGGAGAGAGTCCAGCAGAGGGCAACAAAAATGATTAGGGGGCTGTAGCACACACTTTATGAGGTGAGGCTGAGGGAAATGGGATTATTTAGTCTGCAGAAGAGAAGAATGAGGGGGGATTTGACAGCAGCCTTGAACTACTTGAAGGGAGGTTCCAAATGGGATGGAGCTAGGCTGTTCTCAGTGGTGGCAGATAACAGAACTAGGAGCAATGGTTTCAAGTTGCAGTGCAGGAGGTCTAGGTTGAATATTAGGAAAATGTTTTTCACTCAGAGGGTGGTGAAGCACTGGAATGGGTTACCTAGGGAGGTGATGGAATCTCCATCCTTTGAGGTTTTTAAAGCCTGGCTTGACTAAGCCCTGTCTGGGATGATTTAGTTGGGGTTGGCCCTGCTTTGATAAGGGGGCTGGACTAGATGAGGTCCCTTCCAACCCTCATCTTCTATGATTTTATGATTTTTACATTTCAGTGTACAGTATATAGAGAAGTATAAATAAGTCATTGTCTGCATGAAATTTTAGTTTTTCCTGACTTTGCTAATGCTTTTTATGTAGCCTTCTGTAAAACCAGGCAAATATCTAGATGAATTGATGTACACCCTGGAAGACCTTTCTCCACAAGGTTAATTCCTCAATTTTTTAAAGACTACTTTAGCCATTTCAATTTAAGCAGCTGACAACAGTTTGTTTTGACCCTTTCAGGAGTATTAATTACTAAAATTTCAGATTTATCAGAGTTTATTTGGAAGCCTGATACCCGTCCAATTTCCAAAGTCAGTTTTAACAAGGGTTCTGGATCTTCCAATTATAAGAAGACATTGGCAGCATACAAAGCTATTTTGTATTGTATGCTAGAAGAAGCTTTGATTTCCTTTATCAGGGGGCTATATTTCACATTTATTGCAAATGGCTCAAGTGGGGATCGATGACCATTACCCAAATCATATGCTGCAAGTTGAGTATTCAGGACTAATATGCTCTTAGAAAACTGATTTCCAAAACCAAATCTTAAGAATATCTGTCTGAGCTATTCCCACTCCAGTCTGTTGAAGGCTTTTTTCAGCACATCTTCTTTTCATTGACCAGTCCCCTGACTTTTCAGTCTTCTATATATTTTACAAGTGATGATTTTCTGTTTTCTTCCAAGTCACTAATAAAAACGTTAAATAAAGTTGGGGTAAGAAGTGATTGCCGTGGGGACCTCACAAGAAACACACCCAGTACCTGTCAATTCCCCATTTACAGTTACACTTTGATACCTCTCAGTTAGCCAATTTTCAGTCCATTTGTGAACCATGTTAAGTTTACATTATTCTAGTTTGTTTTAATCAAAGTGTCTTACAGTACGAAGTCAAGCGCTTTAGAAAAATCAAAGTAAATTACATCGACAATATTACTTTGCTAACCAAACATGGAATCTCATCAAACACACACACAAAAAATTAAATTAGTTTGGCAGGATCTATTTGCCATAAAACCATGCTAATTAGCATTAATTACATTACCCTCCTTTAAGTCATTATTAATTGAGTCCCATACCAACTACTTCATTGTCTTGCCTGAGATCAGTCATGTTGATTGGTCTATAATTACCCAGTATGTCCCGTTTACCCTTTTTAAATTTGGCACAACAGGAGCTTTCTTCCAATCTTCTAGAAACCACCCAGGGCCCTGAGACTTACTGAAAATAAATATTATGAGTCCTCAGCCAGCTCTTTTAAAACCCTTTGATGCAAGTTATCAGGATCTGCAATTTAGCATCCTCCTGAAATATTACTGAAAGGGAAAGAGTGTTATCATCACCATATGATAAGACTATATAATCTGTTTTTCCCCAAACACAGAACAGAAATATTTATTGAACATTTCTGCATTTTCTGCAATATTTTATGATAATTATACCATTTCTATCTATAAAGAGACAATACCATTGTCAGAATCCTTTCTAATATATTTAAATGAACACACAAACAAACAAAAAAAACCTATTAGTTTCCTTAACTCTGCTGGCCATAGATTTCTCATTGTGTCCCTTTTCTTCCCTTATCAATTTTCTAAAATCCCTAACTTTTGATTTATACTCATTGCTACCAACTTCACCTTTCTTTCACTTGCCATTTTTTATAGCTGCCTTCAGTTCCCCTGTAAACCAGGTCAGTTTTCTTAACTAGTATGGCCTTCTTCCTTGAAGTTCCATGACATCATGCAAGAGTCCACTACTGGAAAACAAAGTTTATACAGTAAACACAAACAGGGGAGCCCAAGTATTGAAGAAGGAATTTCAAAAGAGCTAAGGAAGTTAGAAATCTAAATTCTATTGAAATTCAATATGTTTTTAGCAACTAATTCCCACAGGCAGCTTTGAAAATGGCAGAAACAGAAAATCATTAATTTAGATCCAACATCCAAAGGGGGTTGGGAACAATGGGCTCATACACAGAGATCCTGCTAAGTGGCATTCAAAGCTAACACCTTGGAATCTTCAGCATAAAACAAATTGCCTCCTTCCACTTGAGCTAATCTGTGAGTGAATAGCAGTTTGTGATAGGGCTTAGGGTAGGATGTAGGTGTCCAACTGTCATTGCAAAGAAAAGGCTATCCTTGAAAATCACTGCCAATCCTTTTGTCTCATATTCAACTATATCAATGACCTTCAGACATTTATTTAAAATTTTGGTCCTTTTGATTACAATTCTACTAAATCCAGGGCGTTTGTAAAGCATTTCATATCCTACTCAATGCCTTTCCCAAGGCTTTTTTCACCTCTTTGTTTCTTAAAATGTAAATGAAATGGTTTAGTAGAGGAGTTACAATAGTGTTAAAGATGTTGACTGTTTTCTTCAAATCTAAAGTATCCTTTGCAGAAGGCTTGATAAAAAGAAAAATGGCGGAGCTGTACCAGATAGTCACAATGGTGAGATGGGTAAAGCAAGTGGAAAAGGCCTTTTGCCATCCTTGAGCAGATGGGATTCTCACGATGGTGGAGATGATGTAAGTATAGGAGACCAGCATTATCGCTCATGAGACCACAACAACAGCAATCGAGACAATTAATGTTGCTAGCTCGACGAGGTGCGTGTCAGTGCAGGAAAGAGCTGTCTAGGAATCAATGTCACAAAGGAAATGATTGATGATGTTAGGGACACAGAAAGACAACCTGGACATTAGAGCTGCCAACACAGAGATAGCCAGAAACCCACATAGCCAAGAGAGGAAGGCCAGCTGAGCAGAGAAGGTGCCGTTCATGACGGAGCTGTAGCGCAATGGTGTAGCGGTCAGAGGTCATATGGCCAGGTAGCGGTCAGAGGCACATGACAGCCAGGAGGAAACATTCTGGGAGTGCGCAGATGTGGGTGGATCCTCACTAGGACTATGATGGACACGTTCCCTACGATCGTCAGAATGTACATCACAGTAAACACCAGAGTAAGGGACATTCGGAAAAACCAAGTTCGAAAGCCCAAGGATTCTGGATTGGTTTCTTATTTCTGAGGAGAACAAACAATTGAAGGAGACAGACAGTGGAAGAGATGGTTTTGCTCGTGCCCAGGATGACACCAATAGCTTTGGGGACACATGCTGTGGTGTACCAGATCTCCAGGAAGGAGAGATTGCAGAGGAAGAAAGCAAAGCAATACATGGGAGTGCGCAGATGTGGGTGGATCCTCACTAGGACTATGATGGACACGTTCCCTACGATCGTCAGAATGTATATCACAGTAAACACCAGAGTAAGGGACATTCTGTGGGACGGAAATACCAAGTTCCGGGAAAGCCCAGGAGAATGAATTCCTGCACGCTGGTTTGGTTTCTTATTTCTGTCCCATGCCATGACATCCATCTATCAAGACACCCAAAAACCAGTCATTTACTCCAGGTCAATTGTACCTTAGATCTCTCACAACACTTTTAACCAGTGAGGTCATAAGGCATAATATACTTAGAAATATTGCCCTTTCCAAATTCCAAGCAGAATAGTGTTCCAACAACCGTAAGGATGCTGAACGCACATTTGGATGTGGGAAGTGCAGACCCCATACTAAAGCTATGAGAAAAGAAGGGAAAATGGGTGCTACTCAACACTGTCCTGCCTTATGCATCTTTCCACCTCCACAGTAGAGATGAAAAAACAACATCTGAGAGTTCTGTGGCACTCTAAAGACTAACAAATTTAATTTTTGCAGCTGAGGCATAAGGCTTTGCAGTGAGGTTCAGCTCATCTCTACCAACTAGAAGATGTCATGCTACAGGGGTGACTAGCAGAGAACCGAAGCTATGCAAGGCCTGTAGGACAGTGGTCAAGCAACTCAAATTGTACTGGGACTTGAACACCTATTACCCACCCACTAATGAATGTACTTTTGCCACGTTCTACAAAGGCCATGGGTCTCTGAACTGAGAAAGATGTCAGTTTATGGCATGAAGAATAAAGGGATAATCACCGTTGTAGCTCATTTTTTTCAAAGGGGTCTAAAGGCATCAGGTACCAGCTGTTAGTAACATTCAGTGGAAGTTGGGTGATTAACGCCCATATGCGTCTTTGAAAATCCCAGCTGCTATGTCTATTCTCTGGAGTTTAATTTCAATTCATTCTCATACAGATAATAATACTCAGCACTTGTGTAATTCTTTACACCTGCAATGTGTAGAGAATGGCTATTCAGCCACATGGCACACCTGCGCGCTAGAGGTCTGATCTAAGGCATAGTGGTGTGAATGGTTGACTAAGCAAGTATCACTACTCCTATTGTACAAGAGGGGAAACTGAGTCAAGGATTTGAAGTGATCTGTCCAAATCAGAGACACAACTGGGCATAGAACAAAAGAGTTCAGATGGCCTCTTCTGTGCCCTCTGCCCAGATCTCACATAGATACATCCCAAAACCTCCACCTGCCAGAAGCTGGGATGGGACAACAGGGGATGGATCATTTGAAATTGTATTTTTCTGTTCATTCCCTCTGAAGCTCCTTGAACTGGCCACTGTCAAAAGACAGGGTACTGGGCTAGAGGAACCTTGCTCTGAGCTTCTTGGCAAAGATGTTGCTAGTGTATTAGGCATTAGATATTTATGTCAATGTATTTTAGCTAGTACAGACAGATCCCAATCTAGTACAAGATAAGATGTGTTGATAAAACAATGAAAAAGGATGTTGTGGCCAAGAGATTAGGAACAAGAGGAAAGAAATAACCAAGGAGAGAGGCACTGGGCAGCCAGAACAACATTACAACGACGTGCCAGGCCGGAGAACTAAACAATATGGGTTCCTACTATCAAAGTCTGCTAAACTGCTAACTGCGCAGAGCTGGACAGAACCCACACCCACAAGCCTGCTGCTGCTGACATACCTATTCTTCTCTAGTTGCCTCAGCTAAATTATTGAACCAGGAATTCAAGAGGTTAATTTATTAGAGATCCTTGGAACATTTCCATTTAAACAGTTTTGATGATGAAATGGAGACTTTAGCACAATAAAGACTTCCATGAAATACTGTTGGGTTTTTCATAAACAGGAAAATTCAGTTCCTAGTTACTGAATCATAGCAATATAGGGTCAGGGAGGACCACAAGAAGTCAGCAAGTCCATCCCCTGTGATGTGGCAGGGACACATATACCTAGACCACCCCTGACAGCTGTCTATCCAATACATTTTGAAAAGCCAGTTATGGGGATGCCACAATTTCCTTCGGAAATCTATTCCACCATTTAACTGCCCTTAGAATTAGAACGCTTTTCCTAATATCTAACCTAAATCTCCCTTGCAACAAATTAAGCACCTTACTTTTTCTCAGATCTTCAGGGGACATGCAGAACAATTGATCACTCTCCTCTTTATGGCAGCCCTTAACATATTTGAAGACGGTTAGGAAGTCCCCCCCTCAGTTTTCTTATCTCAAGACTAAACATGCCCAGGTTTTTTAACCTTTCTTCATAGGTCAAGTCTTCTAAACCTTTTATCATTTTTGTTGCTGTCCTCTGGACTCTCTCCCATTTGTCCACATCTACCCTAAAGCCTGGCACCCAGAACTGGACACAGTACTCCAGCTGGAGCCTCACCATTGACAAGCAGAGTGGGACAATTACCTACTGTATCTAACATACCACTCTCCTGTTTATATACCCCAGATTAATATTAGCCTTTTACTTCCTGCATCTCATTCTTGACTCAGATTCAATTTGAGATCTGCTGTAAACCCCAGCTCCCTTTCAGCAGTATTACCACCAAGGCAATTATCCCCAATTTTGTAGTTGTGCAGTTGGTTATTGCTTCCTACGTTAGGGGTTTGCACTTGTCTTTCTTGAATTTCATCTTGCTGAGTCTGGACCAATGCTCTTGTTTGTCACAGTCGTTTTGAATTTTAATCCTTGTCCTCCAAAGGGCTTGCTACCCTTCTCAGCTGGGTGTCATCTGCAAATTTTATAGGAATGCTTTCTACTCCATTATCCAAGTCATTAATGAAAATTTTGCTTGCTACTGGACCTGGGACTGACCCCTTCAGGACCCCACTATATATGTCCTCCTGTTTGACAAAGAACCATTGATAACTACTCTTAGGGTATAGTCTTGCAACCAGTTGTTTACCCAACTTATTATAATTTCATCTAGACCACATTTATGTAGTTTGCTTATCAGCATGTCATGATGAACTGTGTCAAAAGCCTTACTTACATCAAGATATATGACATCTTCTGCTTCCCCCACCACCCACAAGGCTACTAATGCTGGCAAAGAAATTTTTTGATTTAAAATGCACATTTTTAGTTAATCAGAAAATGTTGGTTTTGAATGACAATCCCCAACACATTTACATTTTTGATGAAAACTAAAATATTTTTATTTTTGTCCACACATTTGATGATTAAAAAAATCAGTTGGCTCTATTAATTGCACAAAGCAAATCAATACTATTTCCTTTTGTTCCTCCTAGACGTTACAGTATATTAAGCAAAAGGGGTAAGCCTTACCCATTCTACCGGTAAAGGTTTGGTGACTTCTCAGAAAGGCAAACCTTTGCAATGGCAGGAGGGATTTTCAAATAAGGCAGAGTTATTTCACCATACAGTTTCTTTCAGTTCCAGCTCCAGCTGTATCTGGCCAGTAGATTTAACTTACCAGCTCTGCTGATGTTGCGTCTCAATATAAAGTCTCTTCATTTGCAATGTTTTTCTCTCTGGAGAACGCACAACAGCCTTGGCTCCTGAAAAATGGTGTATTGTAAGATAGTAAATCTTGCCCTCCCCCAAACTAGCTATGTATCAGTTATAGGAAGATTTCTCACTTGATTCTTGTTTTCATGAAGAGCACTCTACACCACTGCAGCAGTGTCCCGGGGACTTAAGGTGTGGGTGATCTGTCTAAATCCCTTCTGTTAGAAATAATCAAACAGGTTGTCCTGGGGGTGGATTGGGGAGACAGAACCCTTTATTGCCTGCTTGTTCCACCTCCATGCTGGGAGTGAGCAACGAGGGGGTTACTTTACAATTTTTTTATCCATAATAGTATGTAAATGTATACATTTCCAGCAACTCCCCATAGACCCTTATTTGGTTACCTTGACACCTATGAAATGAATACTACTACATAGTAGTGTCAATGTACTACCAGAGTAAGGGACATATGGAAATACAAAGTGCTGGGGAAGCCCAGGAGGATGAACTCCTGCACGCCGGTTTGGTTTCTTATTTCTGTCCCAGCCATGACATCCATCTGTCAAGACACGAGAGGTCATAAAGCATTTTAACATGTTGAACACACATTTGGATATGGAAGGTGCAGACCGCAGATATCTGGTACTAAAGCTATGAGAAGAGACGAGAAAATGGGTGCTGCTCAACACTGTCCTGCCTTATGCATCTCTCCACCTCCACAGTAGAGATGGCATCTCCACTCATCATTCTTCTAAGGCCCATGAGGATGCACTGGGGTGGCTGACCCTATGGTGTCTTTTCTCTCTTGCTGATTGAACCCATCGACCCCATTCCACCCACTCATGAGAAAGCCTTGTTATTAGACCTATTCTCTTCATGCCTCACCTTGGGAGATAGATTTTCTCTCTGCTCCCCACAGAGAGGCAGTTTTTCCACAAGTCCCACTGAAAATTGACAGGATTTCTACTCCTAAATCACTTACAATCTTCTGACCTTCACAGGGGCTTGTGTTCCTTAGACCTAGAGATGGTCAAAAAAAGATCGACAAAACTGCTTCCCTTTGAAAAATGCCATTGTGTTAAAATTGAACTATTTCACAGAAACATGCTAGGTTTAGCTGAAAATCTCATCAGGGTGGTGTCTCAGATCAAACATGGAATATCTGATTAAACCAAAACCCTGGAAAATATCAGCTCTCTAGCCCGGGAGTTGGGGCACTTATTTGAGATGTAGGGCACCCAAGGGGACTCATTTTTGTGCCATATTGGAATAAAAAACGTGTGTAAAGCCGGGGCATTTTCCACAAAATGGAAATCTTGTTTTTTGGCCAGTGCCACTTAGTCCATTTTGAAAAGCATACCTCAAATTCTCAGCAACGTGGAAACTACACTGGAAACTAACATTTCTATATATTATTTCTTGTGTGTCTTCTGGTAGAATCTTAAGGTCCCATCTATGGTTAGGAAACAGTTTGTACTAAGCACTGGAAAAACATAGCATAGAAGCCGTCCCTACTCCAAAGAGATTACAATCTAAACTATAAGACAGACAAGCCAGTAGAAACAAATAACAAAGATGCAGCTTCCCAGATGTACAGTGCAGATGTACAATCCCCCTCTTCCACTCACCTCCCCTGGGTCAGCCTCATTCAAAGCTGACAGTCTAGGATAGACCAGAACAATATTTAGGAATCATGTTCCAAGTGCTATTCAGTGCCAAATGCTTCAGGAACAACCTATAACCCACCCCACTATTGCACGTACTTTTGCCACATTCTGCAAAAGTCATTGCCCCCTGAACTGAGAAAGACGTCAGTTTATGGCGTGAAGAATAAACTGGTGATCGTTGTTGTAGCCTGGTATTTTCAAAAGGGTCTAAGGGAGTCAGGTACCCAGATCTCAGTAACATTTGGTGGATTTGGGTGATTAACTCCCATATGCGTCTTTGAAAATCCCAGCTGCACAGTTTGAAATCCTTCTCATAGAGATAATAATTCTTGTGTAGTTCTTTACATCTACAATGTGTAGAGAATGGCTATTCAGCCACACCACACATCTGTGTGCTAGAGGCCTGAGTTAAGGCACAGTGGGGTGAATGGTTGACTAGGCAAGTATCACTACTCCCATTGTACAAGAGGGGCAACTAAGTCAGGGAGCGGAAGTGATTTGTCGAAATCAGAGGGACAACTGGGCAGAGAACACAAGAGTTCAGATCCCCTCTTCTGTGCCCTGCTCTCAGATATAAACACTCCAAAACCTCCAGCTGCCAGAAGCTGGGACTGAAGAACAGGGATGCATCACTCAGAATTGCCCTGTTCTGTTTTTTCTCTCTGAAGCATCTGACACTGGCCACTGTCAGAAGACAGGAGAGTGGGCTAGGTGTACCACTGGGCTGATCCAGTAGGGCTGGTCTTATATTGATGTGTATCTACACTTCTCTATCTGCCTGAGCTAAGTTAATGAACCAGTACATTTGAGAGATGAATTTGTTAGAGCTCCTGGAAACATTTCCATTTCCATTTAAACATTTTGGATGGAAACTCTCTCTTTGATGAAATGGAGACTTTAGCCAAAAATATTTTCATAGAACAATTTTGGATTTTCATAAAAATAAAAATTCAGTTTCCGGTGTCTGAATTGTAGAAATGTAAGACTGGGAGAAGTCATTAAGTCCAGCCCTATTTCCTTTTGTTCCTCCTAGACTATATACTATATTGAAACAGAGGGATGAGTTATAACCATTCTTCCAGTACAGGTACAGTGGGCAAACAATGAGGCAAACTTTTGGAACAGCAGGGGGCATTTCAGGGCTCTCCTATTATCAAGAAAGGAGAAGCTATTTCCCTATACAGTTACTTTGAATTACAATTCCATCAGAATCTGGCTAGTGGATCTAACTTACCAGCTCTGTTGATGGAGCTTGCCAATATAAATTCTCTTCATTCACAATCTATTTCTCTCTAGAGAATACACAATAGATCTGGCTGCTGATTAATGGCGCTTTGTAAGGTGGTATATTTTACTTGCCCCGCACCTATATTTGTTACAGAAAGATTTCATACCTGATTCTTATTTCCAAGAAGGTCACTTTCAACCACTGTAGCAGTGTCAAAGGGGACTTAAAGTCTGTGTGATCATTTTGAATCATTTCCATTGTATGGACCCCTTACACTGCTGGAGTGGCGTGAAGTATTGTCAGTATAAAAGAGAATCTGCCACTTCAAAACCAAAGAATGGCAAAGTTGGTAGATATCTACATCTCTTTCGATCACCATCCAACTGTCTTTACCCCTACCCACCTTGTTCATGCACTGCAGCTCAAATTGATCAGATGAGGGGAAGTGTTTTGTACTCCACCATCAGCTCCCCATCACCCTGGGGACACCTGAGCTCAACAGAATTTCACAGACTTCCCTAGATAATATAACACATTCTGCTAAGTCAGGATTCTCTCCTGGCTGAAGTACAGAGATGGAAGGCTGGAGACCAGCATGCTAGTTCAGCCTTTCCCAAATGCTTCCTGCACTGCGTGAGCCTCCATGTGTTACTCAAACCCATCCCTCAGCCTCATTTTCCCCATCTGTGAAATAATGAGAAATGCCCTCATATGACCCCTCCCACTTGCTGCGCACTGACAAAGAGCTCACAGAAGAAGCCACCACTGTGAGCTTTATTGGTTGTTGAAAAGCAAAGATTTATGCTGCATATACCTGAGTGCAATCCACGAGTACCTGATCTATTCACCATTTACAGATATACAGGGATAGAGCAATCCTGTAACCGTGGAAAACATCAATACGTACATACATAGATTCATAGATTCTGAAGCCAGAGGGGAAGATTGTGATTATCTAGTCCGACCTTCCATATAAAACAGGCCATGGAGCATCGCCAAAATAATTCCTGGAGCAGATCTTTGAGAAAAAAAAATACCCAGTGTTGATTTGAAAATTGACAGTGACATTGAATTCACCTCTAAACTTGCTAAATTGTTCTGCTGATTAATTATTCTGACTTTAAAAATTAACACCTTATCTCCAGTTTGAATTTTCCAAGCTTCAACTTCCTGCCATTGGATCATATTAGGGCTTTCTCTGCCAGACTGAAGAATTGGTTATGAATATTTGTTCCCCATGTAGGAACTTTCAGTCTGTGAACAAGTCAACCCTTCACCGTCTTTTTGTTAAGCCAAATAGTTGGCGCTCTTTGAGATTATCACTATAAGGCAAGTTTTCTAGTCCTTTAACCATTCACGTGGCTCTTCTCTATACCTTCTCCAAGTTATCAACATCCTTCTTCAATGGTGAGTACAAGAACTGGACACAGTATTCCAGCAGCTGTCGCACCAGTTCCAAACCGAGATTAAAAATAAATTCATCTGTTCCTACCTGAAATTCCCTCTTTATGGATAAACTTTTTAGCCACAGCATCTCAGTGGGAGCTCACGTTCAGCTGATTATCCATCCTGGCCCCCAAATCTTTTTCAGAGTTGCTGCTTCCCAGGATAGAGTCCCCCACCCTGTAATTTTGGCCGACAATCTTTGTTCTTAGGGGTATAAATTTACATTTACCCATGTTAAAACACTTATTGTTTGCTTACATTCAGCTTATCAAGCTGTTCATATTGCTCTATATCAGAGCCCTCGCCTCTTCATTATTTACCACTCCCCCAATTTTTGTGTGATCTGCAAACCTTATCAGGGATGATTTTATGTTTTCTTATCCATCACTGATAAAAACACTAAATAACCTAGGGTTAAGAACTGATCCCTGCAGGACACCTGCTCAGTGATCATTTCTCATTAGCAATTACATTTTGACACCTAGCAGTGAGCAAGCTGTAAATCTATTTCATGTTTGCTCTGCTGATTTTATATCTTTCCCATTTTTTTAATCAAAGTGTCATACAGTTCCAAGTCAAATGCCTTATAGAAGTCTAAGTCTATTATATCCACACTATTACCTTTATCAGACAAACTTGTCATCCCATCCAAAAATGATATCCAATTAGTCTGACAGGATCTATTTACCATAAACCCATGAGGACTGGCATTAATTTTATCATGCTATGTTAGTTATTTGTTACTTGAATCTTGTATCAGCGGCTCCATTATCTTGTCTGGGATGCATGGCAGGCAGACAGGCCTATATTTACGTAGGTCATACTATTTTCCTTTTTTAAATATTGGCCCAACATTAGCTTTCTTCCAGCCTTCTGGAACTTCCCCAGGCATATTGAAAATCAATATTAACAATCCAGTGATGTCCTCAGCCAGCTCTTCTATAACTCTTTTATGCAAGTTCTCCAGACCTTTTGCTTTTAAAATGTCTCACTATAATAAATAATATAATAGTTGATATTTTACATCCTTCCATGATATTAGTGGATGGTAAATTGTATTATTATCATGATATGATATGACTACGTCATCTGGTTTTGATTCCCCAAATACAGACAAGAAATATTAATTGAACACTTTAGCCTTTCTACATTATTATTGATAATTCTATCATTTAATCCAATAATGGACCAATATCACTCCCAGGATTCTTTTATACTTAAAAAGATCTTATTATCCTGAACTCTGCTGGTCATAAATGTATTCTTGTGTCCGTTTTGTGAAGAAGTACTTCCTTTTGTTTGTTTTAAACCTGCTGCCCATTCATTTCATTGAGTGACCACTAGTTCTTTTGTTATTTTCTTATATTATGTTATGTTAATTGTTATGTTATGTGAAGGAGAAAATAGCACTTCCTTATTCACTTTCTTCACACCATTCCTGATTTTATGGACCTCTATTGTATCCCAACTCCGTCATCTCTTTTCCAGGCTGAACAGTCCCAGTCTTTTTAATCTCTCCTCACAGGGAAGAAGTTCTATAGCCCTAATAATTTTTGTTGCTCTTTTCGCTCCTTTTTCCAGTTCTAATATATCTTTTTTGAGGTGTGGCAACCAGAACTACTTTCAATAGTCAAGGTGTTGGTTTATATAGTAACATTATGATATTTTCTGTCTTACTATCTATCTCTTTCCTAATTGTTCCTAATATTCTGTTATCATTTTTGACTGCTGCTGCACATTGAGCGGATGTTTTCAGAGAACTATCCATGATGCCTCCAAGATCTCCTTCCAGAGTGGTGACAGCTAACTTAGACCTCAAAATCCTGTATGTATAGTTGGGATTGCATTCTCCAGTGTGCATTACTTTGCCTTTATCAGTATTGAATTCCATCTACCATTTAATTGCCCTGTCACCCAGTTAATTGAGATCTCTTTTTAATTCTTCACAATCCGCTTTGGATTTAAGTATCTTGAGTAATTTTGTATTGTCTGGAAACTTTGCCACCTCACAGTTCAGCCCTTTTTCCAGATCCTTTATGAATAAATTGAACAGCACTGGTCCCAAAACAGATCCTTGGGGGATACTGCTATTTACCTCTCTCCATTGTGAAAACTTATTCTACCTTTTGGTTCTGAGGTTTTAACCAGTTGCTGACCCATGAGATCCTCTTATCCCATGATTGCTTATTTTGCTTAAGAGATTTTGATGAGGGACCTTGTCAAAGGCTTTCTGAAAGTTGGTCACTGGATCACTGTTGTCAGTATACAGGAATCCCAGTACCTGCCTACAGTGGGCCTGTCCCTTGTCTCTCAATCCTGGAGACCAACAATGCTGATGTCGCTGCTCCTAACTACCACGAGGGTGAACAGTTACATGTGCTGGTAAAACTGTCTCCAGGATGGACAGCCACAAGCGCTGTCTGCTCTGCCCTTATATAGACTCCCTGTTGCCAGGCAGATTACAGACCCCTGTCTTCTGGAGGTTCCCCGCCATTTCTCCCCCAGAGTGGGAACTTTGGACAAGAAGGGGACTCCAACATAGAGGAAGCCTTGTACTAACAACAATCCAAAATGGTTAAGTGCCAACTTATCCTACAAATGTGTCTGATAGCCAACAGAGCAGGGTGCCCAACTCCCTCAGACTCTTTAAAAGGCCCAACCTAGATAAATATCAACATTAATTTGTATTTTATTTAGTAGACGTGGGTGGGGTTCTTCTCTCACATAGAACTAAATGACTACAGGGGATGACTCCTGATTTATACAGTGGCAGCTCTCATGGAATTCCTCCTAATTTAAACCAGCAAAACTTGGTTTACTTTGGCAGAATTACCCCTCCTTTGCATTAAGAGGGGAATCATGTCTATTTGCTCCAATCCTCTTCTTTCTGATTTACACCAGTGAACAGGGAGTGAGAATCAGACCCAGCAGAGTAGGGGCCAATTAGAAATATAGAAGTGACAGATGAGAAGAATGAGGTCTTCCATGTGGCTATCATATCCATTCTTTGAAAAGGGCTTATGCTTGCATAAGAACTGAATAAGATTCTCATGATGTAGCCCATTGACTTCACTGTGAATATTGCCCGAGTAGCAATTACGGCAGGGATTTTCAAGGGGGCCTAATGGACTTAGGTGCTCAATTCTTGATTTTCAATGGGCACCTAACTCCCTTTGGCTGGGATTTTTTAAAGGAGCCTAAAGAAGCACTCAGTAAATAATGAAATAATGAAATGAAAAAAAGGAAATACTGAGTAAGGACTGGGTAAATGCCAAATCCGAACTGAATAGACAGTGAGTAAGGATATGACGTATGGGTGAGTAAATATGGAGTTAGAACTGAATATAAACTGAGCAAGGATATGGTGGCCATTGAATAAAGACAGAGTAAACACTGAGTAAGCAAAGAGTAGCCAGTGAATAATGGTGTCTGGATACAGGTGAATAAATATTAAGATTTAGTGTGTTTACATTTTTGTGGTTTTGATTTTTCCCCCCACAAACTCCCATGTCCTTACCTAAACTGTTCTCAGTCATCTTTCCCAATTATTGCTTTGGCAGTGTGGAAAGCAGACTGCGGATATGAGTAGGAAAAAACCCACTGCCCCCCACTGACTTTCATCTTGGATTTCCCAGGGTTCCCAGTGCATCAGGGGCTACTCTACCCACTTCTCACTCCACGTACCTCTTCCAGGGTAACCTTTCCCTCTTGGAAATCCTCTGTGTCTCGGTAACCATTCCCAGGCTGCTCTCCAACCTGTTGTAGGGGGAGAACTCCGTCTGTCTCGTGGACTGCAAGGCTCAGCTGTGTTCTTCTTGTCCGCCTCGCCGGGCCATTGGCACCATCAGACTCAACAAGCTGGTGTCCCTTCTGTACATGGTAGTGGCCCTGTTCCCAAATCCCATCATCTATAGGCTGAGGAACAGGGACGTGAGGGAAACTCTGGGCCTGGCTTGACAACGACAACTCTCTGAACTCCACTCCAGGAGGTTGTTTATTGGCGAATTAGAGGTGCAGTCCCTGAGTTGTATAAGAAGGCTATTGATGCAGTCTAAAGGGGAGATTCCCCTGACAAACAGGAAGGAAGTGCTGCTAGAGTAAGAAGCGGCCTGTAATGGAAAAAGCAGCTCCCAAGGAAGGCCACTCTGGGCCCAGGTCTACACTACACACTTACTGCAGAGGATATAACTATGTCACTCAGGGGAATGTGAAAACCCTCCACCACCAATGAGTGACGTAGTTATACCAACAACTATCTTGTTTTCCTTTCTACTATCTAGTGGATGGCGGCCAAGTAACCCCCGTTTAGACAGCGCTATGTCAGCGGTAGAGCTTCTCCTGCTGACATAGCTGCCGCCTCTTGAGGCAGTGGCGTTATTTAGCTGACAGAGCTCTCTCCCATCGGCCTATAGCATCTCCACCAAATTTGCAGTGTAGACCTGCCCTGAGGAGAGTTAGGTCTTGTCTATCAAAAGATTTAGGTCATGCCAAGCTGGGGTGGGAATTTGCCCCTCACCAGCCTGCCATGGATCAGCTGTCCATGAGCACCTGGCTGACATGCATGATCAGCTTGTAATGTGTGTTGTCAGTTGTTGGCTGCATGTGTGCACTCCCAGGGTGTATGCTGACCCAGCTCTGTGCAGATCAGTGAGACGCCACTCCACAATTGGATTATCCAGTCAGACCAGAGATCCATTTCAGTAATGGAGGCGCCAGGCCAGGTTTATTGTAGACAAAGCACAGTCCTAGTGTCCCGCAGACTCTGCAGAACCACTAACACATGTGTGCTTGTTACAATGGACCAGTGCAATACACGGCAGGACTTTCCGTTCCCCCCTCGGCTGGACCAAGACAATTCCTTTTAGGCCCCCCTTTATACACTGATACAAACAAGTTGTGTGGTGCCCTCTGACGTATGTAGTGACGTGGTAAGACACCACCTTTTAGCTTGTACCGGATGGTTCGGCCAAAACATCTCTATCTATCGTATCATTCTGAGGGGTCAATAAGCCCTCGTTATCTTTGGTCTATTGGGATGTTCTTGTCCCTTTCTGGAATATGCTTGCATGGGTGCTCTGTACCCAGTGCTTTTTTAGGAATGTGTGTGTTTGCCCGTTGCTGTGAGTCTGCCAGCATTCACGGCCTGATTTCTCCTAACTTTGCTTTCTAACAGCGGGGCTTGACCATTAGTAGCAGATGACAGAACAAGGAGCAATGGTCTCAGGTTGTAATGGGGGAGGTCTAGGTTGGATATTAGGAAAAGCTTTTTTCCCTAGGAGGGTGGCTAAGCACTGGAATGGGTTACCTAGGGAGGTGGTGAAATCTCCATCCTCAGACGTTTTTAAGGCCCAGCTTGAAAAAGCCCTGGCTGGGATGATTTAGCTGAGGTTGGTCCTGCTTTGAGCAGGGGATTGCACTAGATGACCTGCTGAGGTCCCTTCCAACCCTCATCTTCTATGATTCTCTGATTACTTTAGCTTAGGGCTCAGGCCTCATACCTGGCCTGTTAGGTCTCATGTCTCAGGCTTTCACTTTCTGCTACAATGTGCTTGGCCATCAGCAGGATGCACATGGACAGTTAGTCCATGGCATCTCGGCAGTGGGGGTGGGAGGGGGTAGGCTAAGTGTCTAACTACCGCTGCAAATCATTAGGAGTTAGGGGTCAGATTTTAAAAGGAATTTAGGTTTCTAACTCCCATTGAAATCAGTGGGAGTGGGCCTTCTAAATACCTATAGCAAACTGCTCCTGTGATCCTAACCAGGGTAAATGCCACTAAGCTCCTAGCTGCATCTTTAGGTGCCTAAATAGCTTGGAAAATCTGGCCTTCGACTCCCAGCTCCTGCTGACTTTCAATGGGAGTGGGGCCCCTAAACCCCTTAAGCCCCTTTGAAAATCCCAGTCATGATGTCTACTCCCTTCTTTGGTCTTCATTATGAATGCTACCTTGTGTGGTGTACTCCAGCCTAGCTAGACAAAGCCCTGACTGGGATGCTTTAGTTGGAGTTGGCCCTGCATCGAGATGAAATGATAGCACATTCTGCACCTACATCTCATGGCCCTGATTTTGCCAAGGAAGTATACAGGTCTGAAGGCCCTGAACCCTCTTATAGCTGTTGGAGATCTGAAACTTGTGCCATGTGTGCCTGATCTCCTATGACACGGGGCACCTTTTTCCGTCTGCCCTAAATAAACTCTTCAGGAGAAGTTCCACAGGGGTAGCCGTGTTAGTCTGCATACAGCAAAAACAAGCTTATGACTGCAGAAATTTGTTAGTCTTTAAGGTGCTACAGGACTCTGGTTGTTTCTTCAGGAGAAGAACATCTGTATTGTGCTAGGCGCACCATGGCCTCTAGATGGTGCGATTGTAATAAGAAAGCCACCAAGAAGGATGGAAACTTAAAAGTCTTTGAGCTTTTTGAGTCTAGTCTAGTGATTGCCCCTTATTGAATATTTGCACAGCCTCTTACTGCACTATGAATAAATCAGTCTGAATTTGGGGCAGTCACACAGGTCTAGCAGAACTAAACCAGCAGCGCTTCACTGGCTTCTGAGTTGCCTGGATATTTAAATGGCCTGGAGTTAGCGAGAGTGCAGGCCAGATCCTCACCTAATGTTGATCAGCAAGTCAAGAGAACGATGCCAATTAACACCAGTGGAGGATCTGAGACCATGTCTGCAAGAGGCATGACATCAATACATCATTACATGTGTTTTTATAGTATTCTAGGTTAGTGACTCAGAGATTTACTTGCAGGCGTCGGGGCACTGGAGAGCTGGGAGATGAGCCTGATTTATGAGACGCTATTGCTCATTGCCTTATAAAGTTACACCCAAAATAAAAACGTTGGGGAACCACTAGTCTAACAATGAAAGAACCTTGGATGTTTACTTCCAGATCCTCTGCCAGTGTAAAGACTTCATCTGAGCTGTCTATTTACGTCACCTGAGACTCATACTCCATTGATTCAAACTGAGCTTCACACATTTATATCTACTCAAAATCTTCCCCATTGACAGCAACAGAGCGAACCTGATTTACATCCGATGGGGATCTGAAATAACACCTTTTTAGTTGCTTTCCAGATCACACAACATATATGCCAACTAAAATGACCCCAGAAATGTTGTTCTCCCCCCCACTACCACAAGTTTAATGCAGTGTCATCACTGGGGTTGATTCGCCAAGTGCTGTTAACATCTGCTGGCTTTTACATCATGAAAAGTGAATGTAGCATGGCCGTCCAATGCCATCATTAGTGTGAGGAGGAAATAGTGGAAATAGTGATCTGCCCAACCGCTCTGAAATAATTTTCTACAAATAGAAATGACAACACAAGGTGCGAGACCATGGAAAACAGGGGTATCTATGCTGTGTACTAGGTGTGACATAGAAGCGGACGCTAAGGGATGCACATGGTGCTACTACACGATATTATATATATATATATATATACACAATTCCCCTCTATTCGGCATTGCTGAAGCCACATTTGGAGTATTGTGTCCAGTTTTGGGCCCCCCACTACAAAAAGGATGTGGACAAGTTGGAGAGAGTCCAGAGAAGGGCAACAAAAATGATTAGGGGGCTGGAGCACAGGACTTATGAGGAGAGGCTGAAGGAACTGGGCTTGTTTAGTCTGCAATAGAGAAGAATGAGGGGGGATTTGATAGCGGCCTTCAACTACCTGAAAGCGGGTTCCAGGGAGGATGGAGCTAGGCTGTTCTCGGTGGTGGCAGATGACAGAACAAGGAGCAATGGTCTCAAGTTGCAGTGGGGGAGATCTAGGTTGGACATTAGGAGAAACGTTTTCACTTGGAGGGTGGTGAAGCACTGGAATGGGTTACCTAGGGAGGTGGTGGAATCTCCATCCTTAGAGCTTTTTAAGCTGCAGCTTGACAAAGCCCTGGATTGGATGATTTAGTTGGGGTTGGTCCTGCTTTGAGCAGGGGGTTGGACTAGATGACCTCCTGAGGTCCCTGCCAACCCTCATATTCTATGATTCTAACTGTGAAAGCTTGTGTCCCTCACCAACAGATGTGGGTCTAATAAAACATACTACCTCATTCACTTTATCCCTCTAATATCCTGGGACCAAGGTGGCTGCAACAACATTGGAAACACCTACAGCTCTGTCAATCTGCCTTGTCATCCATTCACCATTCATCTGTCTAATCATCTCTCTGCCCGCCTGTTCTATCTATCTATCTATCTATCTATCTATCACTTAAGTGGGCACGTTTGCTGTGTCGTTGTAGCTGTATTGGTCCCAAGATATGATAAAGAGAAGGAGGGTGCGGTAATATATTTATTGGACCAACTCCTGTTGGTGTATGAGATAGTCTTTTGACCCACACAGAGCTTTGATTCAGTGGGGGGATAGTTAATATGACACCAATTTTTTTAAAAATGGCTCCAGAGGTGATCCCGGCAATTACAGGCCAGGAAGCCTAACTTCAGTACCAGGAAAACTGGTTGAAAGTACAATAAAGAACAGAATTATCAGACACATAGATGAACACGATTTGTTGGGGGAAGAGTCAACATGGCTTTTGTAAAGGGAAAGCATGCCTCACCAATCTATTAGAATTCTTTAAGGGGGGCAACAAGCATGTGGACAAGGTTGATCTAGTGGATAGAGAGTACTTGAATTTTCAGAAAGCCTTTGACAAGATCCCTCACCAAAGACTCTTAAGCAAAGTAGGGAGTCGTGGGATAAGAAGGACGGTCCTCTTCTGGATCAGTAACTGATTAAAAGACAGAAAAGAAGGGATAGGAATAAATGGTCAGTTTTCACAATGGAAGGAGGTAAATAGCAAGATCCCTCCGGGATCTGTACTGGGACCAGTGCTGTTCAACATATTCATAAATGATCTGGTAAAGTGGGTAGAAAGTGAGGTGGCAAAGTTTGCAGATGATACAAAACTACTCAAGATAATCAAATCCAAAGCTGATTGCAAAGAGTTACAAAGTGAGCTCACAAAACTGGGTGACTTGGTAACAAAATGGTAGAAAAAATTCAGTATTGATAAATGCAAAGTAGTGCACACTGGAAAACATAATCCCAACTATACATACAAAATGATGGGATCTAAATTAATGTTTACCACTCAAGAAAGAGACTTTGGGGTCATCATGGATCTCCGAAAACATCCCCTGAATGTGCAACAGCAGTCAAAAAAGTTAACAAGACCACTAGAAAAGGGACAGATAATAAGTAAATATTATAATACCACTGTGTAAATTCATGGTATGCCCACACCTTGAATACTGCATGCAGTTTTGTTCGCGCCATCTTAAAAAAAGATACAGTAGAATTGGAAAAGGTACATAGAAGGGCAACAAAAATTATTAGAGTTATGGAACAACTTCCATATGAGGAGAGATTAAAAAGATGGGGACCTAGTGTTCAGCCTGGAAAAGAAATGGCCAAGGGGGTATATGATAGAGGACTATAAAATCATGAATGGTGAGGAGAAAGTGAATCAGGAAGTGTTATTTACCCCTTTGCATAACACAACAACCAGGGGTTGTCCAATGAAATAAATAGGCAGCAGTTATAAAAAAAACAAAAGAAAGTGCTTCTTCACCCAAAGCACAGTCTACCTGTGGAACTCCTTTCCAGAGGATGTTGTGAAGGCCAAGACTATAACAGGGTTAAAAAATGATTAGATATGGTCATGGAGGATTGGGCCATCAATGGCTATAAACTATAGATGGACAGGGATGCAACCCCATGCTCTGGGTGTCCCTAAATTTCTGACTGCCAGAAGCTTGGACTGAACAACAAGGGATGGATCACTCAATAACTGCTCTGTTCTGTTCAATCTCTCTGATACATCCGGCACTGGCCACTGTCAGGAGACAGGATACCCGGGCGGGATGACCTATGGTCTGACTCAATATGGCCGTTCTTATGTTGTCACGTAGGCAGGAGCTGCTGACATTTCAGTCATGGAGATTAAATTTCCCATTTCACAGTCATAGAGATTAAATTTCATTTAAAAATATATCATGCTTTTAGGTTACTGACATATATTCCTTCTCACTCCATTTGTAGCTAATTTCACAGTCAAAGCAGGTGGGAACTGGAGCTGACAAGATGCTCGAAGTATCTTGGTCCCCTGGGGGCTGATCAAAGAGGTGGCAATGAAGACTGTCCATAGAGTGTAAGGCACTTGACTTTAAATATGCAGCTGTTTCTATAGGTCTGATCACACATCTGGAGTGACAGCCGCCTAACAAGAAGGAACCCTGATAAATTTCATTTGAAACATGTTAATTTCATTGACTCTGGCTTGATCATTACATAAAAAAATCCTTGTTTCATTATGAGCTCATTAAAATAATCCCCGTTAGCAACCTATCTACTAAGAAGTAATTTCTTCAATTAGCCAGGTAGCAGCCATGACTCTATAGAGATTTACAGGAGACACAGGTTGTTATAACTTCACTTGCTCTAAACTTCACTTTGAGAAATGTTACACTCAGCTGAGATCCAGGCACTGCCTGGAGATCCAACAAAGCTCTTAAGCAACTAAGCACCAGCGGCAGAAACAAAGTTACTCCTTGTTTTAATGGGTGCCAGAGAGGGCCGTTAGATGGAAACATTATTGAGAAAAGCAGGTCCCGGCGGCAGTCCCATCGGGACTGATTAGGAAAGAAAGTCAGAAGCATGGATTAAAGTTAGACAAAGAAGTGTAAAGGGAAAGGGGTCAAGCCAGTTCTGCCAGCCGCTGTGGAAGGTGATCCTTCATTCAGAAATTCCACCAGAGTCTCCCCAAATGAGGGAATGCAAGGGGAGGAGGGAATGCTGTGAAACTGACGTAAACAAACCGGAGAGTCCCACTCGGTTGGCCAAGGCAGCGTGGCCCAGGCGAAGCGAGTGAAAGGCAATTCCAGGACTGTAGGCCTCAGTGACAGGGATCAGCCAGTGGACCTGGATTGTGACAGGCTTTGCTGTCCTGCCCACGACCCCCAGCTCTGCCCTCAGCCCTAACCCACAGCCCATCTCCACCTAATGCTATTAATGTCTGGGTTTACATGCACACACAGGTGCACCTCAGTCCTGACCCTATAGTGCCCTGGCTGTCACAGCCCGCCCCACAGCTCTGCCAACCCGCAGCCTCCTGCTATCCCAGTCCTGGGCTCCTCCATGCCCCCTAAAGCTCTGTCAACGCCCATTAATCCTGGCTTGTAACCCCAGCTTCTATCCCATTTCTGGGCTAACACTCAGAACATACACAGCTCTGCCGCTGCGCTTCAATCCCGACCCGCAGACACCTGCTGTCCTGTACCACTCCCTCCTCCTCTGCCAGGGCCCTCTCACAAATTGTGAGGTCAGTTGCTTGACCACTCTTTGGTGCGGCATGAAATAGGTTCAAGAAACATAGAATATCAGAGTTTGAAGGGACCTCAGACGTCATCTAGTCCAACCCCCTGCTCAAAGCAGGACAAACCTCAGCTATATCATCCCAGCCAGGGCTTCGTCAAGCCTCAGCTTAAAAACCTCTAAAGATGGAGATTCCACCTCCTCCCTAGGTAACCCATTCCAGTGCTTCCAAACCTACCAAGGGAAAAACTTTCTTAATGTCCAACCTAGACCTCCCCCCCTGCAACTTGAGACCATTGCTCCTTGTTCTGTCATCTGTCACCACCGAGAACAGCCTAGCTCCATCCTCCCTGGAACCCCCTTTCAGGTAGTTAAAGGCTGCTATCAAATACCCCTCGTTCTTCTCTTCTGCAGACTAAACAAACCTTGTCCTCTTCTTTTGGAACATTTCGGGACAGGCCTGTGAAAATAACTCCCTGTCCACCGCTGTGATCAAAGCACTCATCGGTCCTGATCGTCACATCTTCCCTAATCGCTCAAGTCAAACCTTGAGTGAATGCAAAGGGTTACAGAATAGTTAGCGTAAGGGTGATATAAAAATCATTGGCCAATTTGGGCTGCATAACTGCTGTCATATTTGCACTTAATTCTATTCATGCTTAACACGAACTAAGGTGTCTATGGTGCGGATAGTACATATTCCTGGTGCGATGTGCACAGAGGACAGCCAGCGTGTATTAATCAACAGGGCCGACCTGCAGTCCCCTGCTACGTCATCTCTGGGCTGTCACGCACAGAGCTTTGATAGCCCCTGATCCGTAGGCCCCTATAACCTATTTTTGTGCCAGCCTCCCACCCCTGCTCTGCCAACGCCCAGCATTCCTGACCCACTGCCCCTGCGCTATCCTAGCTCTGGGCCCCACCCCCACAGCTCTGCCAGTGCCTGTCAATCCTGACCTGCAGCCCCCTGCTAAGTCCTCGCTGGGATCTCACACACAGCTCTGCCAGTGGCCTTGAATTCCAGCCCTGGCTCCCTTGACAGATCTGCGATGTACTGCTCTGGGGACCAATCCGCTCCCCCGTTGTGCCTCGATTTCCCCACCCCGGCCTCTTGCTCCAGAGACCATCCCCCCACTCCACCCCACTGTGCCTTGATTTCCCCACTCCAGCCTTTCACTCCAGGGACCAACCCCTCCCCGATGTGTCCTGATTTCCCCACCTCGACCCTAGGAGACAACCTTCACTGGTGTGCCTCGATTTCCCCACCCCGGCCCCTTGCTCCAGGGACCAACCTGAACCAATCCAGCCATTGGATCATGTTACACTTTTTTCCACTAGATGGAATTGACCATTATAAAATATATGTTCTCCATGTAGATACTTATACATTGTAATCTAGTCACCCCTTAACCTCCCCTTTCTTAAACTAAATAAACTGAGCCCCTTGAGTCTGTCTCTAGAAGGCATGTTTTCCATCCTTTAATGAATCTCATGAGCCATCTCCAATTTATCAACGTTCTTCTTGAACTGTGAATACCATTAATGGACACAGTATTCCAGCCGCATACCTAGGTACAATCTACTGCTTTGTCTAGTTAGGACCTGATCCAATTCCCACAGAAGCTAATGAAATTCTTTCCTTTGAGCTGTGAATGATCTGTTGTGTGACTGGCTTGAAGCATAGTTTATTTAGACGTAGTCTAAACTAAATCATCCCAGCTAGGGCTTTGTCAAGCTGGGCCTTAAAAACCTCTTGATGGAGATTCCATTACCTCCCTAGGTAACCCATTCCAGTTCTTCATCACCCTCATAGTTAAAAAGATCTTCCTAACATCCAGCCTAGACCTCCCCCAGTGCAACTTGAGACCATTGCTCCTTGTTCTGTCATCATCCACCACTGAGAACAGCCTAGCTCCATCCTCCCTGGAAATCCACTTCAGGTAGTTGAAGGCTGCTATCAAATCCCCCCTCACTCTTGTCTTCTGCAGATTAAACAAGCCCAGGTCCTGCAGCCTCTCCTCATAAGTCATGTGCTCCAGCCCCCTAATCATTTTTGTTGCCCTCTGCTGGATTCTCTCCAATTTGTCCACATCCTTTTTGTAGTGGGGGGCCCAAAACTGGACATAGTCCTCCAAATGTGACCTCACCAGTGCTGAATCGAGGGGATAATCACTTCCCTCCATCTGCTGGCAATACTCCTACTAGCGTAGCCCAATATACCATTAGCCTTCTTGGCAAAGAGGGCACACTGTTGACTGTTTGCCTTCATTATGATTTAGGGTTACTGTTCCTTCTGCCAATCCTGTTCTACATGTTCATCATCTCTGCCATCCTAAGGATATGTTCCATGGAGGAAAGATGCAAAACTTTTCCACATGCACATCCCCCTCATCATGGTTGGTTTGAGCTGTGGGACTAGATTTGTGAGCTACGTATGAATTGCCCCTAGCTGTTCTCTCACTCCGGGTAGTGTCCATCCAGTACCACATGTTAAAAATCATCATCCACAGCCTGAAAAATAATGATGTGAAAAGAGTTGTGTGGAAAGCACTCAGAAAATGCAGATAGGCTGAGATGAAGGTGAACTGAGTGTCAGAGGGCAAGATTTTCAAAAGTGCCTAATGCCCAGCTTTGTAAAGGCACTCAGGCACTTAGTAGGATTTTCAATAATAGCTAGATGCCTAAAACTTCTGAAAATCCCACTATGCAGCTATATTCCTTTAAAAATCTGCCTCTCAGTTCCTAGCTGCATCATTATACACATAAATACCTTTGAAAAACTGTCCCTTAGGGTGACATTTTTAGAAGTGCCTAGGTCACTTAGGCCAGTGGCACTTAGACATGGAAGTGACTTGGGACCAGATTTTTAAAGATATTTCAGAGCCTAAACATACAGATAGGTGTGTAGTGTGATTTTCAAAATCCCCTTGGAGCCAGACTAGGCATCTAAATACCTTTAATAATGTGGCCCTTGATTACCTCTACATCTTTAGATATCGAAGTACCTTTGAAAATCTGGTGCTATTACTTTTGAAAATTATATCATTGTGCCTCCGTTTTCTTATCTGTAAAATGGGGATAATCTGTTTCTCAGCCAGTATCAAGTTACATTGTGAGGTGCTCAGGTAATATGTCTGTCAGTGCTCCCCCTGGTGTGGGAGTGGAGAAGACAAATCAGAGGAGGAGCTGGAGCAGTGGGTATATTGGTGGTGGCTTGAAAAAGGTTAATGGGTCAAGGAGTAAGGGGGAAAGCGTGGTTGGGATGTGGATGGGAAGCCCAGAAGGGGAAACTGGGATAGGCTGGGTAAGGAGACTGGAACTGGGATGAGGAGCCTGAGGGGATGGAAACAGACTGGGAAAAGGACAGGCTGAAGGAATGTGGTGGAAGTGTCTGTGACCACCAGATGGCATTACCCTTCAGAACCTGGAAAAGAACCCAAGATTCCTGAGTCTCAACACACACACACACACACACACACACACACACACACACACACACAACATGTAAACTAATTAATTGTTTATTCCAATTACTGATGGAGAAAAGGTTTCAGATGGTGCTTCAAGAAATGTTACGGGAAGGATTTCCTCTTCATCAGAGAGACAGAGACATGAATAAATTCAATAAAATTTCATAATAAATCCTTTGCGTCACACACACACACACACAAAATCGGTGCTATAGTAGGCTGGGCTATGATGGCAATTGAGAAATCACTCCTTCTTATATAGAGACATGTCTACACTGGTTTGTCTGTTCTTCGTACAGTGTCCAAGATTCTAATGAGGATAAACACGTAGCCATGTTAATAAATAGACGTATGCACCATGGAAGTGAAAGTGCTGGAAATAAGCCCATGAAAAACAGGTTTTTTACTACATATTTAATTTTTCTTTCTTTCTTTCTTTCTTTCTTTAACATTTTTATTCCTACACAACACAAATCTACCATCATTATATTTCCAGTAGAGGTAGTAGAATTCTTTAGCGTGAATACTATCTGCAAAAATATTAAGGCTTATTTCTCTGAGAAATGAGAATACTAATAAACACTGAAAAATGGAGCAATAATACTGGGAACTCTGATATTTCAATAGTGTCCAATAAATGGCTCTCCATATCCACTTGGAGCCTGCAAAATAAGGAAATTGTAATATTGTCCCCATTTCTGGAAGGGGAATTGAGGCACAGAGCCTGTGAATGTCAAAGTACTTTAGGGGTATTGGGCAACACACTGTCAGTGAAAAGAAATGGGAAATAGACCCTTAAGTTCCTTATTCATCCTGGAAAACCCATTATGGGGAGAAGATGTGAGTTACCTGTGCTCTGCAGAGATTGTTTATGGCATGGGGGGTATTCAACACATCTCCCCATAGTCCAGAGCCAGAATTTCTCCACAAACCATCCTCTCCCATTTCCCACAGCCACATGTGTCCGTCCTTTACCCTGAGATTTTTACAGGTGGTTGATTCTTTACCAAAAATAAATGAATGAATAAATAAATAATTCTGCCAACAAACTGTGTCTGGTGTGGTTAGGACCTGTGATGGTGTCACTTGAGTAGATATGTGGGCAGAGCTGGCAACGGGGTTTGTTGCAAGGACGCATGCATCTGACGAAGTGGGTTTCTGCCCATGAAAGCTTATGACCAAATACATTTGTTAGTCTTTAAGATGCCACACGACTCTCACTGTTTTGCTAAAAACAGACTAACATGATTACCCTTCTGTAACTCAATAATTATCTAATATTTCGATATGGTGGGTGGGGGGAGGAAAGAGATCTTTTTTTAAATGTTAATGTGTTGGTTGTCCATCAGCCCTAAGTGGCTTTCAGAGAAGGAGTTTTTAACGAACAAGATGCGAGTACTAATCCTGGGGTGAATGAGTTTGTTTGGTTGTTTGGTTTTTGGTTGTTTCAGTAACAAGCGAACACACAGTAACTCACGGTGAGAAACAGAAACTCACATTACAAACATTCTCAACCACAGCCAGGAAACAAAACACACACATGCAGGTTGAGTTACACTCAGGAACACACTCATAATAAGATGCACTAAAAAAAAATATGTGTGGAACGTTCCTGACGAGCAGACACACTTGAAGAATCAGAAATGTACTTATAATGTAAGCTTGCAAAAAACCACATAAGTCAGATCTACTCTAGAAACTTTTGCCATCTAGCAATGGCAGTTAGGTGATATGATATTTTGAGACATTTCGATGCTGGTAAAAATCCCAGTGTAAACATGGTTATAAAGACATAGAAGCGCTTTTGCTGCTGTAGTGTATTTCTCTCAGAGAATTGCTATAATCTACACTAGCAAAACACTGGTACATTTAAAATAGGAGTGGCTGCTAGCTAGTATAGCTTAACCAGCAGAGATTTTCTTGTGTAGCCCTGGCTATACATTGTCTGGCTTGTCTCTCGCTCTGATGTAAACACACACATACACATACAGAGTTTTCTCCACTTACTGTCATTGGGGAAAATTCTCAAAATAACCTACATGGTTTAAGAACCGAAGCCTTATTTTCAAAAGTGACTTAGGAACTTAGGAGTCTCACAGTGGCCAGATTTTTAAAGGTATTTATGTGCCTAGCAGGAGCATGTCAAGAGCGTGTAGCTGACGTAGACAACTGGGCAATTAGACTCAACTATGGGGAGCTGCTAGGTGGCCGGCCATGTTGGACAACCAGGAAAAGGAATTTTAAAATTTGCAGGGCTTTAAAGGGAGGAGGAGCTTCCTATCCACCTGAACTCTGAGCAGAGAAGTTCACAATGGTGACCAGAACAGTCAGTGTGGGGCACTGCAGGACAGCTCCTAGAGGCCAACAACTGTCGACTGAAGTGTCTCCACTGCGCCAACCTCATTACATCGACCCTGAGTCTATGCCAATCGGGGAGGTGGTGTTATTAAATCAGTGTGGTGGGAGAGCCAAATTTAAACAAAGACATGTCGCCAGCGAGGTCGACGTAAGCAGGTCCTGTGTCCCACATAGTCATTTTATGTCAAGCCAAGTCAACATGGTCAATTTCCAGAGCCTGTTCTGTTTGAGTGGCTAAAAATAAACATAAAGAAATGAAAAACTTCAGGGACTTATTAATCATTCCCCTTGAGACTGAATTCTCAATTCTCCGAAGCAGCAACTCTCTTGATCTGGCTCAGTAAAACTTGGGGGACTTCAGTGAGTCATTGATCCTGGCACCAGTCTTGGGTCAGATAGGATAGAAGGGAAAGATTTCTCGGTCTTGTCTCCTCTTTGGAACCAGTGCCCCTTCCCCAGCCAGTCAGGAGAGCAATGATCCGAGAAGACATGTGACTCCAGACTCATCCTCAGTTGTTTGGAGGCGGCTGTTCACCAGCACGGGCGATTGAGGAAGGTAATGATTCTTGTCGTACAAAATCTGCATTGAGGTACTAGTGATAGGCATTGTTACTGCAGAGAGGAAGTGTGTGCTGGAGAGTTCATATACTGCCTTGGATTTTACAGGAACCTAAGTGAGTTAGGAGGAAAACAGCCCATACAGCCTTTACCACCAGAACTATCTGACACTTTTGTATGACTAACATTGGATGACCAGGTGTTTCCTATGGCAGTGGCTCTGTGCTGTTCTGAAATGAAAGGCGTTATCTCTGGAGAGGTCTGGAGCTGGGAAGTGAAAATTTGCAGGAAAGAGCCAAGTGAATTTCCCTGTGCCTAAGTCCCTTATTCCCCCTTGAAAATCCTAGACCGAATGGGGATCTGAATTACCCAGGGTCCCAGAATGTGTCCATGGCAGGGCAGTAACTGAAAGGAGGAGACATTTAGGACTAGGGTTGACATTCTTTGGCAAAATCTATTTTGTGTAGAAAAACGAGGTTTCCTCAAAACCCAAAGTTTGGAGAGGAAAATCTTGACATATTGGGGGGGAAAAGGTATAAAAATAGGGTCATTGTGTGAGACTAAAAGTAGCATGGTTAAGTGGAGAGAGCGTGGGACCAGGACTGCAGAGATCTCAGTTCTTTTCCTGGCTCTTTCAGTGCCTGGCTGGTTGATCTTGTGCTACTCACGTCACCTGTCTGTGCCTCAGTTTTGCATTTGCAGAATGGGTATAATGTTACCAACCCCCTTTGTAAAGCACTTTGAGGTCTATAGATAAAAGAAGCAAGTGCTGATGGTATTGTTCACAACAATAGTTTTAAATTTTTTTGCTCCCCCACCAATACAAAAAGA
>NW_027132656.1:0-4616 GCF_026122565.2 Emydura macquarii macquarii | reverse complement strand
TGTTATCAAAAACAATATGGCAAAAACTAAGAGGGTTCGGCGGCTCTTTTGTCTTTAGAGTGCCGCGGAATACTCGTTTCCTAAAACCATGTAGATGCTTCTACACTTTGAGCTTTTATTATCAAAGCCAAGATGGCAGAAACAACGAGGGTTCCATGGCACTCTAAAGACTTTAGTATTTAGAGTGCCACAGAGCCTCGTTGCCGAAAACAATGTAGATGCTTCTACACTTTGAGCTTTTGTTATCAAAGCCAATATGGCAAAAACAACGAGGGTTCCGCGGCACTTTAGTTTTTAGAGTGCCGCGGAACCCTCGTTACCGAGAACAATGTAGATGCTTCTACACCTTGAGCTTTTGTTATCACAGCCAATATGGCAAAAACAACAAGGGTTCGGCGGCACTCTAAAGACTTTAGTCTTTAGAGTCCCGCGGAACTCTCGTTACCGAAAACAATGGAGATGCTTCTACACTTTGAGCTTTTGGTATCAAAGCCAATATGGCAAAAACAAAGAGGGTTCGGTGGCACTTTTGTCTTTAGAGTGCCGCGGAACCCTCGTTGACGAAAACAATGTAGATGCTTCTACACTTTCAGCTTTTGTTATCAAAGCCAATATGGCAAAAACAACGAGGGTTCTGCGTCACTTTAGTCTTTAGAGTGCCGCGGAACAGTCGTTGCCGAAAAAAATGGAGATGCTTCTACACTTTGAGCTTTTGTTATCAAAGCCAATATGGCAAAAACAACGAGGGTTCTGCGGAACTTTAGTCTTTAGAGTGCCGCGGAATACTCGTTTCCTAAAACCATGTAGATGCTTCTACACTTTGAGCTTTTGTTATCAAAGCCAATATGGCAAAAACAACGAGGGTTCCGCGGCACTCTAAAGACTTAAGTCTAAAGGGTGCCGCGGAACCCTCGTTGCCGAAAACAATGTAGATGCTTCTACACTTTGAGCTTTTGTTATCAAAGCCAATATGGCAAAAACAACGACGGTTCCGCGGCACTTTAGTTTTTAGAGTGCCGCGGAACCCTCGTTGCCGAGAACAATGTAGATGCTTCTACACCTTGAGCTTTTGTTGTCAAAGCCAATATGGCAAAAACAACAAGGGTTCGGCGGCACTCTAAAGACTTTAGTCTTTAGAGTGCCATGGAACACTCGTTACCGAAAACAATGTAGATGCTTCTACACTTTGAGCTTTTGTTATCAAAGCCAATATGGCAAAAACAAAGAGGGTTCGGCGGCACTTTTGTCTTTAGAGTGCCGCGGAACCCTCGTTGCCGAAAACAATGTAGATGCTTCTACACTTTGAGCTTTTGTTATCAAAGCCAATATGGCAAAAACAACGAGGGTTCCACGGCACTTTAGTCTTTAGAGTGCCGCGGAACCCTCGTTGCCGAAAACAATGTAGATGCTTCTAAACTTTGAGCTTTTATTATCAAAGCCAATATGGCAAAAACAACGAGGGTTCCGTGGCACTCTAAAGACTTTAGTCTTTAGAGTGCCGCGGAACCCTCGTTGACGAAAACAATGTAGATGCTTCTACACTTTCAGCTTTTGTTATCAAAGCCAATATGGCAAAAACAACGAGGGTTCCGCGGCACTTTAGTCTTTAGAGTGCCGCGGAACACTCGTTGCCAAAAACAATGTAGATGCTTCTACACTTTGAGCTTTTGTTATCAAAGCCAATATGGCAAAAACAACGACGGTTCCGTGGCACTCTAAAGACTTTAGTCTTTAGAGTGCCAGCGAACCCTCGTTACCGAGAACAATGTAGATGCTTCTACACCTTGAGCTTTTGTGATCAAAGCTAATATGGCAAAAACAACGAGGGTTCTGCGGCACTTTAGTCTTTACAGTGCCGCGGAACCCTCGTTGCCGAAAACAATGTAGATGCTTCTACACTTTGAGCTTTTGTTATCAAAGCCAATATGGCAAAAACAACGAGGGTTCGGCGGCACTCTAAAGACTTTAGTCTTTAGAGTACCGCGGAACTCTCGTTGCCGAAAACAATGGAGATGCTTCTACACTTTGAGCTTTTGTTTTCAAAGCCAATATGGCAAAAACAACGAGGGTTCCTGGGCACTTAGTCTTTAGAGTGCCGCGGAACCCTCGTTGCCGAAAACAATGGAGATGCTTCTACACTTTGAGCTTTTATTATCAAAGCCAATATGGCAAAAACAACGTGGGTGCCGCGCCACTCTAAAGACTTATGTCTAAAGGGTGCCGCGGAACCCTCGTTGCCGAAAACAATGTAGATGCTTCTACACTTTGAGCTTTTGTTATCAAAACCAATATGGCAAAAACAACGAGGGTTCCGCGGCACTTTAGTTTTTAGAGTGCCGCGGAACACTCGTTGCCGAGAACAATGTACATGCTTCTACACCTTGAGCTTTTGTTATCAAAGCCAATATGGCAAAAACAACGCGGGTTTGCGTTACTTTAGTCTTTACAGTGCCGCGGAGCCCTCTTTGCCGAAAACAACGTAGATGCTTCTACACTTTGAGCTTTTGTTATCAAAGCCAATATGGCAAAAACAACAAGGGTTCGTCGGCACTCTAAAGACTTTAGAAGCAAAGCCAAGAATTTAGTCTTTAGAGTGCCGCGGAACCCTCGTTGCCGAGAACAAGGTAGATGCTTCTACACTTTGAGCTTTTGTTATCAAAGCCAATATGGCAAACACAACGAGGGTTCCACGGCACTTTAGTCTTTCGAGTGCCGCGGAACCCTCGTTGCCGAAAACAATGTAGATGCTTCTACACTTTAAGCTTTTATTATCTAAGCCAATATGGCAAAAACAACGAGGGTTCCGTGGCACTCTAAAGACTTTAGTCTTTAGAGTGCCGCGGAACTCTCGTTGCCGAAAACAATGGAGATGCTTCTACACTTTGAGCTTTTGTTATCAAAGCCAATATGGCAAAAACAACGAGGGTTCCGCTGCACTTTAGTCTTTAGAGTGCCGCGGAACCCTCGTTGCCGAAAACAATGGAGATGCTTCTACACTTTGAGCTTTTGTTATCAAAGCCAATATGGCAAAAAGAGGGTTCCGCTGCACTTTAGTTTTTAGAGTGCCGCCGAACACTCGTTGCCGAAAACAATGTAGATGCTTCTACACTTTGAGCTTTTGTTATCAAAGCCAATATGGCAAAAACAACGCGGGTTCTGCGTTACTTTAGTCTTTAGAGTGCCGCGTAGCCCTCGTTGCCGAAAACAATGTAGATGCTTCTACACTTTGAGCTTTTGTTATCAAAGCCAATATGGCAAAAACAACGTGGGTTCTGCGTTACTTTAGTCTTTACAGTGCCGCGGAACTCTCGTTGCCGAAAACAATGGAGATGCTTCTACACTTTGAGCTTTTGTTATCAAAGCCAATATGGCAAAAACAACGAGGCTTCCGCGGCACTCTATAGACTTTAGTCTTTAGAGTGCCGCTGAACCCTCGTTGCCGAAAACAATGTAGATGCTTCTACACTTTGAGCTTTTGTTATCAAAGCCAATATGGCAAAAACAAAGAGGGTTCGGCGGCACTTTTGTCTTTAGAGTACCAGCGAACCCTCTTTGCCGAAAACAATGTAGATGCTTCTACACTATGAGCTTTTGTTATCAAAGCCAATATGGCAAAAACAACGAGGGTTCCGCGTCACAAAGACTTTAGTCTTTAGAGTGCCGCGGAACCCTCGTTGCCGAAAACAATGGAGATGCTTCTACACTTTGACCTTTTGCTATCAAAGCCAAAATGGCAAAAACAACGAGGTTCTGCGTCACTCTAAAGAATTTAGTCTTTAGAATGCCGCGGAACTCTCGTTGCCGAAACAATGGAGATGCTTCTACACTTTGAGCTTTTGTTATCAAAGCCAATATGGCAAAAACAACGAGGGTTCCGCGTCACTTTAGTTTTTAGAGTGCCGCGGAACACTCGTTGCTGAAAACAATGTAGATGCTTCTACACTTTGAGCTTTTGTTATCAAAGCCAATATGGCAAAAACAACGAGGGTTCCGCGGCACTCTAAAGACTTAAGTCTAAAGGGTGCCGCGGAACCTCGTTGCCGAAAACAATGTATATGCTTCTACACTTTGAGCTTTAGTTATCAAAGCCAATATGGCAAAAACAACGACGGTTCCGCGGCACTTTAGTTTTTAGAGTGCCGCGGAACACTCGTTGCCGAAAACAATGTAGATCCTTCTACACTTTGAGCTTTTGTTATCAAAGCCAATATGGCAAAACAACAAGGGTTCCGCGGCACTTTAGTTTTTAGAGTGCCGCGGAAACCTCGTTGCCGAGTACAATGTAGATGCTTCTACACTTTCAGCTTTTATTATCGAAGCCAATATGGCAAAAACAACGAGGGTTCCATGGCACTCTAAAGACTTTAGTCTTTAGAATGCCGCGGAACTCTCGTTGCCAAAAACAATGGAGATGCTTCTACACTTTGAGCTTTTCTTATCAAAGCCAATATTTCAAAAACAACGCGGGTTCTGCGTTACTTTAGTCTTTACAGTGCCGCGGAACCCTCGTTGCCGAGAACAATGTAGATGCTTCTACACCTTGAGCTTTTGTTATCAAAGCCAATATGGCAAAAACAACGAGGGTTCTGCGGCACTTTAGTCTTTACAGTGCCGCA
>NW_027132655.1:0-4605 GCF_026122565.2 Emydura macquarii macquarii | reverse complement strand
GAGGGGAGAGATCTCCCCGGAGCCTCTCGACACCGAGCTCTGAGACAGTGTTTTTCATCACAAGATCTCAAAGCCCTTTACAAACGAGGTCAGCTGCACCATCGGCCCCTTTGTTGTGGCTGCCTCTTTCCCCGCTGCTGTGACGGGGCTAACGCTGCTGGTGCCAGCCGCAGGATCTGCCCCCCGCCAGGAATCCACGAACTGGCATCATTTTCAGTCACAGTTCCCAGGGTGATAACTAGCAGTGCTGGAGCCTTAAACGGCAGCTGTCGGCAGTGACAGAGAGCCAGGGACAGGGAGAGCAGGGGCCAAAGGCAGGAGAAAGGGAGCCACGGCCCCTGGCATGATCCACGGAGAAAGGGGGGACACAGAACACATGGCATTGGGGCAAATGGGGGACCCTGGTGTGGGGGAGGGAGAAAGGGGAGCACACAGAGTGCTGGGCTATGGGGGACTCTGGTGTGGTGAGGGGAGAATGGGGGGCGCTCAGCCCCTGGCAGGTGGGACCTTGGTCTGGGGGAGGGGAGCACAAAGCCCCTGGCATGGAGAGGGAGTGGGCAGTGGGAGGGGGATGGGAGGGTGGCACACAGGGAGCTGGGGGGGGAATGAAAGGCTGCAGGGAGCCCTGGTGGGTGTCATGTGCTCAGCACAGAAGCTACCAAGCCCGGGCCCCTCGCTCCATTTCAGCCGCCCAGCTTGGTGGGCGAGCTGAAGTTGGCATCTGGCACCTCCCACCGGCCTGGTGCCATTGACATGGGCAGGTGGCTCTGACTGAACTCAGAACTGGCACAGCCCCCCAGGAGGCGTCTCCACTAGGCAAATCGAGGTATTCTTGATGTGGAGACAGGGTAGCCGGGAACTTCCCCATCAATTAGCAGGTTGAGGTGAACCCCAGACTCCCGCGGTCGCTCCCTCCACCCATCCACTCTGGGGAAAGCTTCAAGCTGGCTTCTCTCCGCCCCAGAGCCTGGGCCGGGGTAGTTAAGTTAGCCCAGACTCCAGGGAGACACAGCACAGGCTGGCCAGAGGAGTTCCTGGACCGGCACAGCTACACCACCTCCCCAAACGCCACTAGCCACGTCCACAGGGACACTCTTCTTTTGGTAGAGTTGTGTCTACACTGGGAGTTTTGCTGGCTGTTTAGCTGAAATAAGTGTGTCTACACTGGTTTGATTAAACTAGTTTAAATTTACATCTCTGTTGAAACCAGTTTGACTTTTTTGGGCAGATCAGCCCTTTGTAATCTGCTTAAGCTTCAGCCCTTTAAGACACTCTTGAACTGACTCAAACATGTCTACACTAGGCACTTGTCTGCACCCTAGTTGCACCTGTTAAGTTTTAATCGGTTTACAAACTGATTTAGTGCAACTCCCACATGTGGATGCTGTAAAACCAGCCGATAGCTGGTGTTAAGCCGATTTAAGAGCATCCACACACAAAGTGGCCCCAGTTTAACTAAATGGGAGTGAAATTGCATGTCATTTAAAGCAGGGAAAGTTGCTGCACAGACCAGGACTGGGTGGATCACACAGTTTAACTAGATCAGTATTGGCGCAAGAACTGTATGAACAAGCCCTCAAAGAGCTGGATTCTCAAAGGTGCTGTGTCCCCGCAGCGCCCAGGGACCCCAGTGGGAGCTGAGAGTCACCAATGCCTGCAAGGATTGGGGCCTTAGGGAGGCAGACAAGCCCAAACACCATGGTGATGGTCTCGGGGTCCTGTGGGTGACAGATAAGGCTCTATTCTCTCCTCTTTGGAGTGCACATCCCAGGGCAGGGGCTCCGCTCCTTGGTGATGCTGGGGGCACCCACGAGATCCTGGTCCTCTCCCACAGCTGAGGATAGAACCCAGGGGTCCTAACGCCCAGCCTCTCCCCCCCACTCTAACCACTAGATCGCTCTCCCACACCTTGCATATATAGGTCATTCTCCAGCCCATGGCTGGCGGCGTGGGTAGAGGCTGTGCTAGCCATGCTTCTGCTGACTTGCGCTGTAGCCACTGATGTCGCTGCTCTTTGCAGCTGTGTTCACCTCGAAGGCAGCCGAGCAGAGAGACCATGGGAGAAAGTCCTTGGTCATCCTCTATGTGCTGGTGGGGGCATCTCTGCTGGTGTCTACAGCCGCAATCGTGCTGATACTCCTGAAAGGTAAGTGCCAGCCTGGGGCCAGCTGCCTGGTGTGTCTGGGTGGAGGCCCCAGGCAGCCAGTCCTGCCCCAAGAAGGGGTGGGGACATGACTGAACAGAACCTCCTGAATGCCAGTGCTGTATCCAGGGGAGGATCAGTGGCCTTGAGATGGAGCCAAAGCTGGATCTAGATCCAGATCCAGAACAGAACTTTCACATAATCTGGGCACGTTCAGGTTTTCGTTCAGGTTTTCGTTTGGGGCTGATTTGCTTTGTCCTTGAATGCATCACTGCCTCAGCAGCTATACTGCATAGCGGATAATAGCCTATTACTGCCAACAGCTGAGGGAACTGCTCCCTTATCTCACATGGTTGGAGCTTGGTTGCTGATGGTAGTAGGTTCAATCTCAGCTGTAGTGGCTGTTGCACAAACCTGGGATGTCCCTTCCCTCCCCCGCTCAAATCCTTCTCGGGACTGAGCTGAGCTGTAGATGTTAGATCCTGGGTGAGAGCCAGGATGACAAAAGCTTCCTGTAACAGTGACTGCTGTGGCCCAGCTGATTTCTCACAGTGACAGTTTCTTGTTTATCTCTTTACTTTGCATCTCGATTTCTCAAGAGCCGACAGATGCAAAACAGGAACAAACATGTCCAGGGAGCAATCGGGAGGGGTGGGGGGGGCTGTGTGTCTCAGACCAGGACTCTGCAATCACAGCCCACAGCACACACGTTCCTCCCCAGAGCAGGACGACAGGCTCCTTTAGGGCCGGGGCAGGTACTGTAGGAGGTGGAGGTGGGGGCTGAAGCTGGTGGGGAGGACTCAGGGCTGGGTTCTCCTCTGGAGCACAGCCCAGCTGGTTGGGAACTTTTTGACAGAACCTTTTATCCTTGGAAAACGGCAATTCGTCCAAACTGGAGCTTTTCACAGAAACAGGTCAGTTTTGATTAAACTTTCTGCGGGAAGGTCTGTCTGGGCTGGGGTGGAATCTCTGGTCAGAACCATACCAAGGGAGTCAGTGCTTAATTTGTGCCAGGGCTGAGACCCAGCACCTCTGGGCTTGCTGCGTCAGTTATGAAAGGAAAACAATTACGTTATTTTCATTAGCCATGAAGCACCGGAGGGAATCCCACCCCATTATGGGCAACAGCCTCTGCCACTAACTGGGATGTGGGAGACCAAACCGCTCCCAGCAGGGACACAGACCTGGGCAATGCCCAAGCCTGGGGGCTTTGGAGTCACTTACTCGTGCGTGTGCACACTCACACTCTCTCTTCCCTGCCCAGTGAATATTTATTGAAACACGACAGAACAGCTCCCACAGGGGACACTGAAAAGCAGAGCCAGAGAATGACTCTGTAGCTGGATGTTCAGAGCCGGCTCAAGTCCCTGTTTTACCTGAGTCAGAGCAGAGCCTTGGCCCTGGATTTCCCTTGTCCCGATGGGTAAATGCCGATGCAAACCGCTAATATAGACATGCTGGGGTGGTGCAAAGTAGGACTCTCACCAGTGGGTCTGATCCTGGCCAACCTGTGCGAGCCTCGTGCCATGTGTCTGCAGGAGGGATTTGCACCAGTCATAGTGGCACTAGTACAAATTTCCCAAGTCTGGATGGGCCCTACCTGAACTCGTTAACTTGCTCTCCCCAGGCAGGGCTGGCAGCTGGCCGTGGGGTCTGAAGGAATGAACACAAGAAAGTGAGTCAAGGACCCTCAAGTTCTAATCTTCTCTCACTGCCTGGCTTGGGGCAAGTCGCTCTGCATCTCAGCGCCTCATGGACCATCATGGCACGGGGGCGAAAGCAAATCATAGAATCATAGAATGTTAGAGTTGGAAGGGACCTCAGGAGGTATCTAGTCCAACCCCCTGCTCAAAGCAGGACTAACCTCAGCTATATGATCCCAGCCAGGGCTTTGTCAAGCCTCAGCTTAAAAACCTCTAAAGGTGGAGATTCCACCACCTCTCTAGGTAGCCCTTTCCAGTGCTTCACCACCCTCCTAGTGAAAAACTTTTTCCTAATGTCCAACCTAGACCTCCCGCCCTGCAACTTGAGACCGTTGCTCCTTGTTCTGTCATCTGCCACCACCGAGAACAGCCTAGCCCCATCCTCCCTGGAACCCCTTTCAGGTAGTTAAAGGCCGCTATCAAATCCCCCCTCATTCTTCTCTTTTGCAGACTAAACAAGCCCAGTTCCCTCAGCCTCTCCTCATAAGTCGTGTGCTCCAGCCCCCTCATCATTTTTGTTGCCCTCCGCTGCACTCTCTCCAACTTCTCCACATCCTTTTTGTAGTGGGGGGCCCAAAACTGGACACAATATTCTAAATGCGGCCTCACCAATGCCGAATAGAGGGGAATAATCACTTCCTGCGACCTGCTGGCAATGCCCCTCCTAATGCAGCCCAATACGCTGTTAGCCTTCTTGACAACCAGGGCACACTGCTGACTCATATTGTTACCCAAATAACAAATATTACAGGATCTTAT
>NW_027132654.1:0-46109 GCF_026122565.2 Emydura macquarii macquarii | reverse complement strand
TCTACATTGTTATTGGCAACGAGGGTTCCGCGGCACTCTAAAGACTAAAGTAACGCAGAACCCTCAAATAACAAAAAGCTCAAAGTGTAGAAGCATCTACATTGTTTTCGGCAACGAGGGTTCCGCAGCACTCTAAAGACTAAAGTCTTTAGAGTGCCGGGGAACCCTCGTTGTTTTTGCCATATTGGCTTTGATAACAAAAGCTCAAAGTGTAGAAGCATCTACATTGTTTTCGGCAAAGAGGGTTCCACGGCACTCTAAAGGCTAAAGTCTTTAGAGTGCCACGGAACCCTCGTTGTTTTTGCCATATTGGCTTTGATAACAAAAGCTCAAAGTGTAGAAGCATCTACATTGTTTTCGGCAACGAGGGTTCCGCGGCACTCTAAAGACAAAAGTGCCGCCGAACCCTCTTTGTTTTTGCCATATTGGCTTTGATAACAAAAGCTCAAAATGTAGAAGCATCTACATTGTTTTCGGCAACGAGGGTTCCGCGGCACTCTAAAGACTAAAGTAACGCAGAACCCTCGTTGTTTTTTGCCATATTGGCTTTGATAACAAACTAAACTAAAGTCTTTAGAGTGCCGCCGAACCCTTGTTGTTTTTGCCATATTGGCTTTGATAACAAAAGCTCAAAATGTAGAAGCATCTACATTGTTTTCCGCAACGAGGGTTCCGCGGCACTCTAAAGACTAAAGTAACGCAGAACCCTCGTTGTTTTTGCCATATTGGCTTTGATAACAAAAGCTCAAAGTGTAGAAGCATTTACATTGTTTTCCGAAACGAGGGTTCCGCGGCACTCTAAAGACTAAAGTCTTTAGAGTGCCGCGGAACCCTCGTTGTTTTTGCCATATTGGCTTTGATAACAAAAGCTCAAAGTGTAGAAGCATCTACATTGTTCCTGGCAACGAGGGTTCCGCGGCACTCTAAAGACTAAAGTAACGCAGAACCCTCGTTGTTTTTGCCATATTGGCTTTGATAACAAACTAAACTAAAGTCTTTAGAGTGCCGCCGAACCCTCGTTGTTTTTGCCATATTGGCTTTGATAACAAAAGCTTAAAATGTAGAAGCATCTACATTGTTTTCCGCAACGAGGGTTCCGCGGCACTCTAAAGACTAAAGTAACGCAGAACCCTCGTTGTTTTTGCCATATTGGCTTTGATAACAAAAGCTCAAAGTGTAGAAGCATCTACATTGTTTTCCGCAACGAGGGTTCCGCGGCACTCTAAAGACTAAAGTCTTTAGAGTGCCGCGGAACCCTCGTTGTTTTTGCCATATTGGCTTTGATAACAAAAGCTCAAAGTGTAGAAGCATCTACATTGTTCCTGGCAACGAGGGTTCCGCGGCACTCTAAAGACTAAAGTCCTTAGAGTGCCGCGGAACCCTCGTTGTTTTTGCCATATTGGCTTTGATAATAAAAGCTCAAAGTGTAGAAGCATCTACATTGTTTTCGGCAACGAGGGTTCCGCGGCACTCTAAAGACTAAAGTGCCGCCGAACCCTCGTTGTTTTTGCCATATTGGCTTTGATAACAAAAGCTCAAGGTGTAGAAGCATCTACATTGTTCTCGGCAACGAGGGTTCCGCGGCACTCTAAAGACTAAAGTGCCGCGGAACCCTCGTTGTTTTTGCCATATTGGCTTTGATAACAAAAGCTCAAAGTGTAGAAGCATCTACATTGTTTTCCGCAACGAGGGTTCTGCGGCACTCTAAAGACTAAAGTCTTTAGAGTGCCGCGGAACCCTCGTTGTTTTTGCCATATTGGCTTTGATAATAAAAGCTGAAAGTGTATAAGCTGCTAGATTGTTTTCGTCAACGAGGGTTCCGCGGCACTCTAAAGACTAAAGTGCCGCGGAACCCTCGTTGTTTTTGCCATATTGGCTTTGATAACAAAAGCTCAAAGTGTAGAAGCATCTACATTGTTCTCGGCAACGAGGGTTCCCCGGCACTCTAAAGACTAAAGTGCCGCGGAACCCTCGTTGTTTTTGCCATATTGGCTTTGATAACAAAAGCTCAAAGTGTAGAAGCATCTACATTGTTTTCGGCAACGAGGGTTCCGCGGCACTCTAAAGACTTTAATCTTTAGAGTGCCGCGGAACCCTCGTTGTTTTTGCCATATTGGCTTTGATAACAAAAGCTCAAAGTGTAGAAGCATCTCCATTGTTTTCGGCAACGAGAGTTCAGCGGCACTCTAAAGACTAAAGTGCCGCAGAACCCTCGTTGTTTTTGCCATATTGGCTTTGATAACAAAAGCTCAAAGTGTAGAAGCATCTACATTGTTATTGGCAACGAGGGTTCCGCGGCACTCTAAAGACTAAAGTAACGCAGAACCCTCGTTGTTTTTGCCATATTGGCTTTGATAACAAAAGCTCAAAGTGTAGAAGCATCTACATTGTTTTCCGCAACGAGAGTTCCGCGGCACTCTAAAGGCTAAAGTCTTTAGAGTGCCGCAGAACCCTCGTTGTTTTTGCCATATTGGCTTTGATAACAAAAGCTCAAAGTGTAGAAGCATCTACATTGTTATTGGCAACGAGGGTTCCGCGGCACTCTAAAGACTAAAGTAACGCAGAACCCTCGTTGTTTTTGCCATATTGGCTTTGATAACAAAAGCTCAAAGTGTAGAAGCATCTACATTGTTTTCCGCAACGAGGGTTCCGCAGCACTCTAAAGACTAAAGTCTTTAGAGTGCCGCGGAACCCTCGTTGTTTTTGCCATATTGGCTTTGATAACAAAAGCTCAAAGTGTAGAAGCATCTACATTGATCCTGGCAACGAGGGTTCCGCGGCACTCTAAAGACTAAAGTCTTTAGAGTGCCGCGGAACCCTCGTTGTTTTTGCCATATTGGCTTTGATAATAAAAGCTCAAAGTGTAGAAACATCTACAGTGTTTTCGGCAACGAGGGTTCCGCGGCGCTCTAAATACTAAAGTGCCGCGGAACCCTCGTTGTTTTTGCCATATTGGCTTTGATAACAAAAGCTCAAAGTGTAGAAGCATCTACATTGTTTTCGGCAAAGAGGGTTCCACGGCACTCTAAAGGCTAAAGTCTTTAGAGTGCCACGGAACCCTCGTTGTTTTTTCCATATTGGCTTTGATAACAAAAGCTCAAAGTGTAGAAGCATCTACATTGTTTTCGGCAACGAGGGTTCCGCGGCACTCTAAAGACAAAAGTGCCGCCGAACCCTCTTTGTTTTTGCCATATTGGCTTTGATAACAAAAGCTCAAAATGTAGAAGCATCTACATTGTTTTCGGCAACGAGGGTTCCGCGGCACTCTAAAGACTAAAGTAACGCAGAACCCTCGTTGTTTTTTGCCATATTGGCTTTGATAACAAACTAAACTAAAGTCTTTAGAGTGCCGCCGAACCCTTGTTGTTTTTGCCATATTGGCTTTGATAACAAAAGCTCAAAATGTAGAAGCATCTACATTGTTTTCCGCAACGAGGGTTCCGCGGCACTCTAAAGACTAAAGTAACGCAGAACCCTCGTTGTTTTTGCCATATTGGCTTTGATAACAAAAGCTCAAAGTGTAGAAGCATACATTGTTTTCAAACTAAACTAAAGTCTTTAGAGTGCCGCCGAACCCTTGTTGTTTTTGCCATATTGGCTTTGATAACAAAAGCTCAAAATGTAGAAGCATCTACATTGTTTTCCGCAACGAGGGTTCCGCGGCACTCTAAATACTAAAGTAACGCAGAACCCTCGTTGTTTTTGCCATATTGGCTTTGATAACAAAAGCTCAAAGTGTAGAAGCATCTACATTGTTTTCCGCAACGAGGGTTCCGCGGCACTCTAAAGACTAAAGTCTTTAGAGTGCCGCGGAACCCTCGTTGTTTTTGCCATATTGGCTTTGATAACAAAAGCTCAAAGTGTAGAAGCATCTACATTGTTTTCGGCAACGAGGGTTCCGCGGCACTCTAAAGACAAAAGTGCCGCCGAACCCTCTTTGTTTTTGCCATATTGGCTTTGATAACAAACGCTCAAAGTGTAGAAGCATCTACATTGTTTTCGGCAACGAGGGTTCCACGGCACTCTAAATGCTAAAGTCTTTAGAGTGACACGGAACCCTCGTTGTTTTTGCCATATTGGCTTTGATAACAAAAGCTCAAAGTGTAGAAGCATCTACATTGTTTTCGGCATTGAGGGTTCCGCGGCACTCTAAAGACAAAAGTGCCGCCGAACCCTCTTTGTTTTTGCCATATTGGCTTTGATAACAAAAGCTCAAATGTAGAAGCATCTACATTGTTTTCGGCAACGAGGGTTCCGCGGCACTCTAAAGACTAAAGTAACGCAGAACCCTCGTTGTTTTTGCCATATTGGCTTTGATAACAAAAGCTCAAAGTGTAGAAGCATCTACATTGTTTTCCGCAACGAGGGTTCCGCAGCACTCTAAAGACTAAAGTCTTTAGAGTGCCGCGGAACCCTCCTTGTTTTTGGCAGATTTGGTTTGATAACAAAAGCTCAAAGTGTAGAAGCATCTACATTGTTCCTGGCAACGAGGGTTCCGCGGCACTCTAAAGACTAAAGTGCCGCGGAACCCTCGTTGTTTTTGCCATATTGGCTTTGATAACAAAAGCTCAAAGTGTAGAAGCATCTACATTGTTTTCGGCAACGAGGGTTCCTCGGCACTCTAAAGACTAAAGTGCCGCGAAACCCTCGTTGTTTTTGCCATTTGGCTTTGATAACAAAAGCTCAAAGTGTAGAAGAATCTACATTGTTTTCGGCAACGAGGGTTCCGCGGCACACTAAAGACTAAAGTGCCGCGGAACCCTCGTTGTTATTGCCATATTGGCTTTGATAACAAAAGCTCAAAGTGTAGAAGCATCTACATTGTTTTCGGCAACAAGGGTTCCACGGCACTCTAAAGGCTGAAGTCTTTAGAGTGCCACGGAACCCTCGTTGTTTTTTCCATTTTGGCTTTGATAACAAAAGCTCAAAGTCTAGAATTATCTACATTGTTTTCGGCAACGATGGTTCCGCGGCACTCTAAAGACAAAAGTGCCGCCGAACCCTCTTTGTTTTTGCCATATTGGCTTTGATAACAAAAGCTCAAAATGTAGAAGCATCTACATTGTTTTCGGTAAAGAGGGTTCCGCGGCACTCTAAAAACTAAAGTAACGCAGAACCCTCGTTGTTTTTGCCATATTGGCTTTGATAACAAACTAAACTAAAGTCTTTAGAGTGCTGCCGAACCCTCGTTGTTTTTGCCATATTGGCTTTGATAACAAAAGCTTAAAATGTAGAAGCATCTACATTGTTTTCCGCAACGAGGGTTCCGCGGCACTCTAAAGACTAAAGTAACGCAGAACCCTCGTTGTTTTTGCCATATTGGCTTTGATAACAAAAGCTCAAAGTGTAGAAGCATCTACATTGTTTTCCGCAACGAGGGTTCCGCGGCACTCTAAAGACTAAAGTCTTTAGAGTGCCGCGGAACCCTCGTTGTTTTTTCCATATTGGCTTTGATAACAAAAGCTCAAAGTGTAGAAGCATCTACATTGTTTTCGGCAACGAGGGTTCCGCGGCACTCTAAAGGCAAAAGAGCCGCCGAACCCTCTTTGTTTTTGCCATATTGGCTTTGATAACAAAAGCTCAAAGTGTAGAAGCATCTCCATTGTTTTCGGCAACGAGAGTTCCGCGGCACTCTAAAGACTAAAGTGACGCGGAACCCTCTTTGTTTTTGCCATATTGGCTTTGATAACAAAAGCTCAAAGTGTAGAAGCATCTACATTGTTTTCGGCAACGAGGGTTCCGCGGCACTCTAAAGACTAAAGTGACGCAGAACCCTCGTTGTTTTTGCCATATTGGCTTTGATAACAAAAGCTCAAGGTGTAGAAGCATCTACATTGTTCTCGGCAACGAGGGTTCCGAGGCACTCTAAAGACTAAAGTGCCGCAGAACCCTCGTTGTTTTTGCCATATTGGCTTTGATAACAAAAGCTCAAAGTGTAGAAGCATCTACATTGTTTTCGGCAACGAGGGTTCCGCGGCACTCTAAGGACTAAAGTGCCGCAGAACCCTCGTTGTTTTTGCCATATTGGCTTTGATAACAAAAGCTCAAAGTGTAGAAGCATCTCCATTGTTTTCGACAACACCCTCGTTGTTTTTGCCATATTGGCTTTGATAACAAAAGCTCAAAGTGTAGAAGCATCTACATTGTTTTCGGCAACGAGGGTTCCGCGGCACTCTAAAGACTAAAGTGCCGCAGAACCCTCGTTGTTTTTGCCATATTGGCTTTGATAACAAAAGCTCAAAGTGTAGAAGCATCTACATTGTTTTCGGCAACGAGGGTTCCGCGGCACTCTAAAGACTAAAGTCTTTAGAGTGCAGAACCCTCGTTGTTTTTGCCATATTGGCTTTGATAACAAAAGCTCAAAGTGTAGAAGCATCTACATTGTTTTCGGCAACGAGGGTTCCGCGGCACTCTAAAGACTAAAGTCTTTAGAGTGCCGCGGAACCCTCGTTGTTTTTGCCATATTGGCTTTGATAACAAAAGCTCAAAGTGTAGAAGCATCTACATTGTTTTCGGCAACAAGGGTTCCGCGGCACTCTAAAGACTAAAGTGCCGCAGAACCCTCATTGTTTTTGCCATATTGGCTTTGATAACAAAAGCTCAAAGTGTAGAAGCATCTACATTGTTTTCGGCAACGAGGTTCCGCGGCACTCTAAAGACTAAAGTCTTTAGAGTGCCATGCCGAACCCTCTTTGTTTTTGCCATATTGGCTTTGATAACAAAAACTCAAAGTGTAGAAGCATCTACATTGTTTTCGGCAACGAGGGTTCCGCGGCACTCTAAAGACTAAAGTGCACGCGGAACCCTCGTTGTTTTTGCCATATTGGCTTTGATAACAAAAGCTCAAAGTGTAGAAGCATCTACATTGTTTTCGGCAACGAGTGCCTCGGCACTCTAAAGACTAAAGTGACGCAGAACCCTCTTGTTTTTGCCATATTGGCTTTGATAACAAAAGCTCAAAGTGTAGAAGCATCTACATTGTTTTCGGCAACGAGGTTCCGCGGCACTCTAAAGACTAAAGTCTTTACAGTGCCGCAGAACCCTCGTTGTTTTTGCCATATTGGCTTTGATAACAAAAGCTCAAAGTGTAGAAGCATCTACATTGTTGTCGGCAACGAGGGTTCCGCGGCACTCTAAAGACTAAAGTCTTTAGAGTGCCGCGGAACCCTCGTTGTTTTTGCCATATTGGCTTTGATAACAAAAGCTCAAATTGTAGAAGCATCTACATTGTTTTCGGCAACGAGGGTTCCGCGGCACTCTAAAGACTAAAGTCTTTAGAGTGCCGCGGAACCCTCGTTGTTTTTGCCATATTGGCTTTGATAACAAAAGCTCAAAGTGTAGAAGCATCTACATTGTTTTCGGCAACGAGGTTCCGCGGCACTCTAAAGACTAAAGTCTTTAGAGTGCCGCGGAACCCTCGTTGTTTTGGCCATCTTGGGTTTGATAATAAACGCTCAATGTGTAGACGCATCAACATTGTTTTCGGCAACGAGGTTCCGCGCCACTCTAAAGACTAAAGTGCCGCGGAACCCTCGTTGTTTTTGCCATATTGGCTTTGATAACAAAAGCTCAATGTGTAGAAGCATCTACATTGTTCTCGGCAACGAGTATTCCGCGGCACTCTAAAGACTAAAGTCTTTAGAGTGCCACGGAACCCTCGTTGTTTTGCCATATTGGCTTTGATAACAAAAGCTCAAAGTGTAGAAGCATCTCCATTGTTTTCGGCAACGAGAGTTCCGCGGCACTCTAAAGACTAAAGTCTTTAGAGTGCCGCCAACCTCGTTGTTTGTGCCATAGTGGCTTTGATAACAAAAGCTCAAAGTGTAGAAGCATCTACATTGTTTTCGGCAACGAGGGTTCCGCGGCACTCTAAAAACTAAAGTGCCGCGGAACCCTCGTTGTTTTTGCCATATTGGCTTTGATAACAAAAGCTCAAAGTGTAGAAGCATCTACATTGTTTTCGGCAACGAGGGTTCCGCGGCACTCTAAAGACTAAAGTCTTTAGAGTGCCGCGAACACTCGTTGTTTTTGCCATATTGGCTTTGATAACAAAAGCTCAAAGTGTAGAAGCATCTATATTGTTCTCGGCAACGTGGGTTCCGCGGCACTCTAAAGACTAAAGTGTTGCGGAACCCTCGTTGTTTTTGCCATATTGGCTTTGATAACAAAAGCTCAAAGTGTAGAAGCATCTCCATTCTTTTCGGCAACGAGAGTTTCGCGGCACTCTAAAGACTAAAGTGCCGCGGAACCCTCGTTGTTTTAACCATATTGGCTTTGATAAAAATAGCTCAAAGTGTAGAAGCATCTACATTGTTTTCGTCAACGAGGGTTCCGCGGCACTCTAAAGACTAAAGTGCTGCGGAACCCTCGTTGTTTTTGCCATATTGGCTTTGATAACAAAAGCTCAAAGTGTAGAAGCATCTACATTGTTTTCGGCAACGAGGGTTCCGCGGCACTCTAAAGACAAAAGTGCCGCCGAACCCTCTTTGTTTTTGCCATATTGGCTTTGATAACAAAAGCTCAAAGTGTAAAAGCATCTACATTGTTTTCGGCAACGAGGGTCCGCGGCACTCTAAAGACTAAAGTCTTTAGAGTGCCGCGTAACCCTCGTTGTTTTTGCCATATTGGCTTTGATAACAAAAGCTCAAAGTGTAGAAGCATCTCCATTGTTTTCGGCAACGAGAGTTCCGCGGCACTCTAAAGACTAAAGTCTTTAGCAGAACCCTCGTTGTTTTTGCCATATTGGCTTTGATAACAAAAGCTCAAAGTGTAGAAGCATCTACATTGTTTTCGGCAACAAGGGCTCCGCGGCACTCTAAAGACTAAAGTGCCGCAGAACCCTCATTGTTTTTGCCATATTGGCTTTGATAACAAAAGCTCAAAGTGTAGAAGCATCTACATTGTTTTCGGCAACGAGGTTTCCGCGGCACTCTAAAGACAAAAGTGCCGCCGAACCCTCTTTGTTTTTGCCATATTGGCTTTGATAACAAAAGCTCAAAATGTAGAAGCATCTACATTGTTTTCGGCAACGAGGGTTCCGCGGCACTCTAAAGACTAAAGTAACGCAGAACCCTCGTTGTTTTTGCCATATTGGCTTTGATAACAAAAGCTCAACTAAAGCATCTTTAGAGTGCCTCTAAAGACTAAAGAACCCTTGTTGTTTTTGCCATATTGGCTTTGATAACAAAAGCTCAAAATGTAGAAGCATCTACATTGTTTTCGGCAACGAGGGTTCCGCGCACTCTAAAGACTAAAGTAACGCAGAACCCTCGTTGTTTTTGCCATATTGGCTTTGATAACAAAAGCTCAAAGTGTAGAAGCATTTACATTGTTTTCCGAAACGAGGGTTCCGCGGCACTCTAAAGACTAAAGTCTTTAGAGTGCCGCGGAACCCTCGTTGTTTTTGCCATATTGGCTTTGATAACAAAAGCTCAAAGTGTAGAAGCATCTACATTGTTCCTGGCAACGAGGGTTCCGCGGCACTCTAAAGACTAAAGTAACGCAGAACCCTCGTTGTTTTTGCCATATTGGCTTTGATAACAAAAGCTCAAAGTGTAGAAGCATCTACATTGTTTTCCGCAACGAGGGTTCCGCCGCACTCTAAAGACTAAAGTAACGCAGAACCCTCGTTGTTTTTGCCATATTGGCTTTGATAACAAAAGCTCAAAGTGTAGAAGCATCTACATTGTTCCTGGCAACGAGGGTTCCGCGGCACTCTAAAGACTAAAGTGTTTAGAGTGCCGCGGAACCCTCGTTGTTTTGCCATATTGGCTTTGATAATAAAAGCTCAAAGTGTAGAAGCATCTACATTGTTTTCGGCAACGAGGGTTCCGCGGCACTCTAAAGACTAAAGTGCCGCGGAACCCTCGTTGTTTTTGCCATATTGGCTTTGATAACAAAAGCTCAAAGTGTAGAAGCATCTACATTGTTTTCGGCAACGAGGGTTCCACGGCACTCTAAAGGCTAAAGTCTTTAGAGTGCCACGGAACCCTCGTTGTTTTTTCCATATTGGCTTTGATAACAAAAGCTCAAAATGTAGAAGCATCTACATCGTTTTCGGCAACGAGGGTTCCGCGGCACTCTAAAGACAAAAGTGCCGCCGAACCCTCTTTGTTTTTGCCATATTGGCTTTGATAACAAACTAAACTAAAGTCTTTAGAGTGCCGCCGAACCCTTGTTGTTTTTGCCATATTGGCTTTGATAACAAAAGCTCAAAATGTAGAAGCATCTACATTGTTTTCCGCAACGAGGGTTCCGCGGCACTCTAAAGACTAAAGTACCGCGGAACCCTCGTTGTTTTTGCCATATTGGCTTTGATAACAAAAGCTCAAAGTGTAGAAGCATCTACATTGTTTTCCGCAACGAGGGTTCCGCGGCACTCTAAAGACTAAAGTCTTTAGAGTGCCGCGGAACCCTCGTTGTTTTTGCCATATTGGCTTTGATAACAAAAGCTCAAAGTGTAGAAGCATCTACATTGTTTTCGGCAACGAGGGTTCCGCGGCACTCTAAAGACTAAAGTGCCGCGGAACCCTCGTTGTTTTTGCCATATTGGCTTTGATAACAAAAGCTCAATGTGTAGAAGCATCTACATTGTTCTCGGCAACGAGGGTTCCGCGGCACTCTAAAGACTAAAGTCTTTAGAGTGCCGCGGTACCCTCGTTGTTTTTGCCATATTGGCTTTGATACCAAAACCTCAAAGTGTAGAAGCATCTCCATTGTTTTTGGCAACGAGAGTTCCGCGGGACTCTAAAGACTAAAGTCTTTAGAGTGCCGCCGAACCCTTGTTGTTTGTGCCATATTGGCTTTGATAACAAAAGCTCAAGGTGTAGAAGCATCTACATTGTTCTCGGCAACGAGGATTCCGCGGCACTCTAAAAACTAAAGTGCCGCGGAACCGTCGTTGTTTTTGCCATATTAGCTTTGATAACAAAAGCTCAAAGTGTAGAAGCATCTACATTGTTTTCGGCAACGAGGGTTCCGCGGCACCCAATAGACTTAAGTCTTTAGAGTGCCGCGGAACACTCGTTGTTTTTGCCATATTGGCTTTGATAACAAAAGCTCAAGGTGTAGAAGGATCTACATTGTTCTCGGCAACGAGGGTTCCGTGGCACTCTAAAGACTAAAGTGTTGCGGAACCCTCGTTGTTTTTGCCATATTGGCTTTGATAACAAAAGCTCAAAGTGTAGAAGCATCTCCATTGTTTTTGGCAACGAGTGTTCCGCGGCACTCTAAAGACTAAAGTGCCGCGGAACCCTCGTTGTTTTAACCATATTGGCTTTGATAACAAAAGCTGAAAGTGTAGAAGCATCTACATTGTTTTCGTCAACGAGGGTTCCGCGGCACTCTAAAGACTAAAGTGCTGCGGAACCCTCGTTGTTTTTGCCATATTGGCTTTGATAACAAAAGCTCAAAGTGTAGAAGCATCTACATTGTTTTCGGCAACGAGGGTTCCGCGGCACTCTAAAGACAAAAGTGCCGCCGAACCCTCTTTGTTTTTGCCATATTGGCTTTGATAACAAAAGCTCAAAGTGTAAAAGCATCTACATTGTTTTCGGCAACGAGGGTTCCGCGGCACTCTAAAGACTAAAGTCTTTAGAGTGCCGCGTAACCCTCGTTGTTTTTGCCATATTGGCTTTGATACCAAAAGCTCGAAGTGTAGAAGCATCTCCATTGTTTTCGGCAACGAGAGTTCCGCGGGACTCTAAAGACTAAAGTCTTTAGAGTGCCGCCGAACCCTTGTTGTTTTTGCCATATTGGCTTTGATAACAAAAGCTCAAAGTGTAGAAGCATCTACATTGTTTTCGGCAACAAGGGCTCCGCGGCACTCTAAAGACTAAAGTGCCGCAGAACCCTCATTGTTTTTGCCATATTGGCTTTGATAACCAAAGCTCAAAGTGTAGAAGCATCTACATTGTTTTCGTCAACGAGGGTTCCGCGGCACTCTAAAGACTAAAGTCTTTACAGTGCCACGGAACCCTCGTTGTTTTTGCCATATTGGCTTTGATAATAAAAGCTCAAAGTGTAGAAGCATCTACATTGTTTTCGGCAACGAAGGTTCCGCCAAACTATAAAGACTAAAGTCTTTAGAGTGCCGTGGAACCCTCGTTGTTTTTGCCATATTGGCTTTGATACCAAAAGCTCAAAGTGTAGAAGCATCTCCATTGTTTTCGGCAACGAGAGTTCCGCGGTACTCTAAAGACTAAAGTCTTTAGAGTGCCGCCGAACCCTTGTTGTTTTTGCCATATTGGCTTTGATAACAAAAGCTCAAGGTGTAGAAGCATCTACATTGTTCTCGGCAACGAGGGTTCCGCGGCACTCTAAAAACTAAAGTGCCGCGGAACCCTCGTTGTTTTTGCCATATTGGCTTTGATAACAAAAGCTCAAAGTGTAGAAGCATCTACATTGTTTTCGGCAACGAGTGTTCCGCGGCACTCTAAAAACTAAAGTGCCGCGGAACCCTCGTTGTTTTTGCCATATTGGCTTTGATAACAAAAGCTCAAAGTGTAGAAGCATCTACATTGTTTTCGTCAACGAGTGTTCCGCGGCACTCTAAAGACAAAAGAGCCGCCGAACCCTCGTTGTTTTTGCCATATTGGCTTTGATAACAAAAGCTCAAAGTGTAGAAGCATCTACATTGTTTTCGGCAACGAGGGTTCCGCGGCACTCTAAAGACAAAAGAGCCGCCGAACCCTCTTTGTTTTTGCCATATTGGCTTTGATAACAAAAGCTCAAAGTGTAGAAGCTTCTCCATTGTTTTCGGCAAGCTCAAAGACTAAAGACTAAAGTCTTTAGAGTGCTGCGGAACCCTCGTTGTTTTTTCCATATTGGCTTTGATAACAAAAGCTCGAAGTGTAGAAGCATCTCCATTGTTTTCGGCAACGAGTGTTCCGCGGCACTCTAAAGATTAAAGTGACGCAGAACCCTCGTTGTTTTTGCCATATTGGCTTTGATAACAAAAGCTCAAAGTGTAGAAGCATCTACATTGTTTTCGGCAACTAGGGTTCCGCGACACTGTAAAGACTAAAGTGCCGCAGAACCCTCGTTGTTTTTGCCATATTGGCTTTGATAACAAAGGCTCAAGGTGTAGAAGGATCTACATTGTTCTTCGGCAACGAGGGTTCCGTGGCACTCTAAAGACTAAAGTGTCGCGGAACCCTCGTTGTTTTTTCCATATTGGCTTTGATAACAAAAGCTCAAAGTGTAGAAGCATCTACATTGTTTTCGGCAACGAGGGTTCCGCGGCACTCTAAAGACTAAAGTGCTGCGGAACCCTCGTTGTTTTTGCCATATTGGCTTTGATAACAAAAGCTCAAAGTGTAGAAGCATCTACATTGTTTTCGGCAACGAAGGTTCCGCGGCACTCTAAAGACAAAAGTGCCGCCGAACCCTCTTAGTTTTTGCCATATTGGCTTTGATAACAAAAGCTCAAAGTGTAGAAGCATCTACATTGTTTTCGGCAACGAGGTTCCGCGGCACTCTAAAGACTAAAGTCTTTAGAGTGCCGCCGAACCCTTGTTGTTTTTGCCATATTGGCTTTGATAACAAAAGCTCAAAGTGTAGAAGCATCTACATTGTTTTCGGCAACAAGGGCTCCGCGGCACTGTAAAGACTAAAGTAACGCAGAACCCGCGTTGTTTTTGCCATATTGGCTTTGATAACAAAAGCTCAAGGTGTAGAAACATCTACATTGTTCTCGGCAACGAGGTTCCGCGGCACTCTCAAAACTAAAGTGCCGCGGAACCGTTGTTGTTTTTGCCATATTGGCTTTGATAAGAAAAGCTCAAAGTGTAGAAGCATCTACATTGTTTTCGGCAACGAGGGTTCCGCGGCACTCTAAAGACAAAAGTGCCGCCGAACCCTCGTTGTTTTTGCCAGGTTGGCTTTGATAACAAAAGCTCAAAGTGTAGAAGCATCTCCATTGTTTTTGGCAACGAGTGTTCCGCGGCACTCTAAAGACTAAAGTGCCGCGGAACCCTCGTTGTTTTTGCCATATTGGCTTTGATAACAAAAGCTGAAAGTGTAGAAGCATCTACATTGTTTTCGTCAACGAGGGTTCCGCGGCACTCTAAAGACTAAAGTGCTGCGGAACCCTCGTTGTTTTTGCCATATTGGCTTTGATAACAAAAGCTCAAAGTGTAGAAGCATCTACATTGTTTTCGGCAACGAGGGTTCCGCGGCACTCTAAAGACAAAAGTGCCGCCGAACCCTCTTTGTTTTTGCCATATTGGCTTTGATAACAAAAGCTCAAAGTGTAAAAGCATCTACATTGTTTTCGGCAACGAGGGTTCCGCGGCACTCTAAAGACAAAAGTGCCGCCGAACCCTCTTTGTTTTTGCCATATTGGCTTTGATAACAAAAGCTCAAAGTGTAAAAGCATCTACATTGTTTTCGGCAACGAGGGTTCCGCGGCACTCTAAAGACTAAAGTCTTTAGAGTGCCGCGGAACCCTCGTTGTTTTTGCCATATTGGCTTTTATACCAAAAGCTCGAAGTGTAGAAGCATCTCCATTGTTTTCGGCAACGAGATTTCCGCGGGACTCTAAAGACTAAAGTCTTTAGAGTGCCGCCGAACCCTTGTTGTTTTTGCCATATTGGCTTTAATAACAAAAGCTCAAAGTGTAGAAGCATCTACATTGTTTTCGGCAACAAGGGCTCCGAGGCACTCTAAAGACTAAAGTGCCGCAAAACCCTCATTGTTTTTGCCATATTGGCTTTGATAACAAAAGCTCAAAGTGTAGAGGCATCTACATTGTTTTCGTCAACGAGGGTTCCGCGACACTCTAAAGACTAAATTCTTTACAGTGCCGCGGAACCCTCGTTGTTTTTGCCGTATTGGCTTTGATAGTAAAAGCTCAAAGTGTAGAAGCATCTACATTGTTTTCGGCAACGAGGGTTCCGCGGCACTCTAAAGACAAAAGTGCCGCCGAACCCTCGTTGTTTTTGCCAGGTTGGCTTTGATAACAAAAGCTCAAAGTGTAGAAGCATCTCCATTGTTTTTGGCAACGAGTGTTCCGCGGCACTCTAAAGACTAAAGTGCCGCGGAACCCTCGTTGTTTTTGCCATATTGGCTTTGATAACAAAAGCTGAAAGTGTAGAAGCATCTACATTGTTTTCGTCAACGAGGGTTCCGCGGCACTCCAAAGACTAAAGTGCTGCGGAACCCTCGTTGTTTTTGCCATATTGGCTTTGATAACAAAAGCTCAAAGTGTAGAAGCATCTACATTGTTTTCGGCAACGAGGGTTCCGCGGCACTCTAAAGACAAAAGTGCCGCCGAACCCTCTTTGTTTTTGCCATATTGGCTTTGATAACAAAAGCTCAAAGTGTAGAAGCATCTACATTGTTTTCCGCAACGAGGGTTCGTGGCACTCTAAAGACTAAAGTCTTTAGAGTGCAGCGGAACCCTCGTTGTTTTTGCCATATTGGCTTTGATAACAAAAGCTCAAAGTGTAGAAGCATCTACATTGTTTTCGGCAACGAGTGTTCCGTGGCACTCTAAAGACTAAAGTCTTTAGAGTGCAACGGAACCCTCGTTGTTTTTGCCATATTGGCTTTGATAACAATAGCTCAAAGTGTAGAAGAATCTACATTGTTTTCGGCTACGAGGTGTCTGCGGCACTCTGAAGACTAAATTACCGCAGAACCCTCATTGTTTTTGCCATATTGGCTTGGATAACAAAAGCTCAAAGTGTAGAAGCATCTACATTGTTCTTGGCAACGAGGGTTCCGCGGCACTCTAAAGACTAAAGTGCCGCAGAACCCTCGTTGATTTTGCCATGTTGACTTTGATAACTAAAGCTCAAAGTGTAGAAGCATCTACATTGTTTTCGGCAGCGAGGGTTCCGCGGCACTCTAAAGACTAAGTGCCGCGGAACCCTCGTTGTTTTTGACATATTGGCTTTGATGCCACATTGGCTTTGATAACAAAAGCTCAAAATGTAGAAGCATCTGAATTGTTTTCGGCAACGAGGGTTCCACGGCACTCTAAAGACTAAAGTCTATAGAGTGCCGCGGAAGCCTCGTTGTTTTTGCCATATTGGCTTTGATAACAAAAGCTCAAAGTGTAGAAGCATCTACCTTGTTTTTGGCAACGAGGGTTCCGCGGCACTCTAAAGACTAAAGTCTATAGAGTGCCGCGGAAGCCTCGTTGTTTTTGCCATATTGGCTTTGATAACAAAAGCTCAAAGTGTAGAAGCATCTCCATTGTTTTCGGCAACGAGAGTTCCGCGCACTCTAAAGACTAAAGTCTTTAGAGTGCCGCCGAACCCTTGTTGTTTTTGCCATATTGGCTTTGATAACAAAAGCTCAAAGTGTAGAAGTATCTACATTGTTTTCGGCAACGATGGTTCCGCGGCACTGTAAAGACTAAAGTGCCGCAGAACCCTCGTTGTTTATGCCATATTGGCTTTGATAACAAAGGCTCAAAGTGTAGAAGCATCTACATTGTTCTCGGCAATGAGTGTTCCGCGGCACTCTGAAGACTAAAGTGCCGCGGAACCCTCGTTGTTTTTGCCATATTGGCTTTGATAATAAAAGCTCAAAGTGTAGAAGCATCTACATTGTTTTCGGCAACGAGGGTTCCGCGGCACTCTAAAGACTAAAGTGCCGCGGAACCCTCGTTGTTTTTGTCATATTGGCTTTTATAACAAAAGCTCAAAGTGTAGAAGCATCTACATTGTTTTCGTCAACGAGGGTTCCGCGGCACTCTAAAGACTAAAGTGCAGCGGAACCCTCGTTGTTTTTGCCATATTGGCTTTGATAACAAAAGCTCAAAGTGTAGAAGCATCTACATTGTTTTCGGCAACGAGGGTTCCGCGGCACTCTAAAGACAAAAGTGCCGCCAAACCCTCTTTGTTTTTGCCATATTGGCTTTGATAACAAAAGCTCAAAGTGTAGAAGCATCTACATTGTTTTCGGCAACGAGTGTTCCGCGGCACTCTAAAGACTAAAGTGACGCAGAACCCTCGTTGTTTTTGCCATATTGGCTTTGATAACAAAAGCTCAAAGTGTAGAAGCATCTACATTGTTCTTGGCAACGAGGGTTCCACGGCACTCTAAATACTAAAGTCTTTAGAGTGCCACGGAACCCTCGTTGTTTTTGCCATATTGGCTTTGATAACAAAAGCTCAAAGTGTAGAAGCATCTACATTGTTTTCGGCTTTAGTCTTTAGAGTGCCGCGGAACCCTCGTTGTTTTTGCCATATTGGCTTTGATAACAAAAGCTCAAAGTGTAGAAGCATCTACATTGTTTTCGGCAACGAGTTTTCCGTGGCACTCTAAAGACTAAAGTCTTTAGAGTGCAACGGAACCCTCGTTGTTTTTGCCATATTGGCTTTGATAACAAAAGCTAAAAGTGTAGAAGCATCTACATTGTTTTCTGCTACGAGGTGTCTGCGGCACTCTGAAGACTATATTGCCGCAGAACCCTCATTGTTTTTGCCATAGTGGCTTTGATAACAAAAGCTCAAAGTGTAGAAGCTTCTACATTGTTTTCGGCAATGAGGGTTCCGCGGCACTCTAAAGACTCTTTAGAGTGCCGCGGAACCCTCGTTGTTTTTGCCATATTGGCTTTGATGCCACATTGGTTTTGATAACAAAAGCTCAAACTATAGAAGCATCTAAATTGTTTTCGGCTTTAGTCTTTAGTGTGCCACGGAAACCTCGTTGTTTTTGCCATATTGGCTTTGATAACAAAAGCTCAAAGTGTAGAAGCATCTACATTGTTTTCCGCAACGAGGGTTTGTGGCATTCTAAAGACTAAAGTCTTTAGAGTGCAATGGAACCCTCGTTGTTTTTGCCATAATGGCTTTGATAACAAAAGCTCAAAGTGTAGAAGCATCTACATTGTTTTCGGCTACGAGGTGTCTGCGGCACTCTAAAGACTAAAGTGCCGCAGAACCCTCGTTGTTTTTGCCATATTGGCTTTGATAACAAAAGCTCAAAGTGTAGAAGCATCTACATTGTTCTCGGCAACGAGGGTTCCGCGGCACTATAAACAATAAAGTCTTTAGAGTGCCGCAGAACCCTCGTTGGTTTTGCCATATTGGCTTTGATAACAAAAGCTCAAAGTGTAGAAGCATCTACATTGTTCTCGGCAACGAGGGTTCCGCGGCACTCTGAACAATAAAGTCTTTATAGTGCCGCGGAACCCTCGTTGTTTTTGCCATATTGGCTTTGATAACAAAAGCTCATAGTGTAGAAGCATCTACATTGTTTTCGGCAACGAGGGATCGTTGTTTTTGCCATATTGGCTTTGATGCCACATTGGCTTTGATAACAAAAGCTCAAAGTGTAGAAGCATCTACATTGTTTTCGGCAACGAGGGTTCCGCGGCACTGTAAAGACTAAAGTCTTTAGAGTGCCGCGGAACCCTCTTTGTTTTTGCCATACTGGCTTTGATGCCACATTGGCTTTGATAACAAAACTCAAAGTGTAGAAGCATCTACATTGTTTTCGGCAACGAGGGTTCCGCGGCACTCTAAAGATTATAGTCTTTATAGTGCCGCGGAACACTCGTTGTTTTTGCCATATTGGCTTTGATAACAAAAGCTCAAAGTGTAGAAGCATCTACATTGTTCTCGGCAACGAGGGTTACGCGGCACTCTAAAGAATAAAGTCTTTAGAGTGCCGCGGAACCCTCGGTTTTTTTGCCATATTGGCTTTGATAACAAAAGCTCAAAGTGTAGAAGCATCTAAATTGTTTTCGGCTTTAGTCTTTAGAGTGCCGCGGAACCCTAGTTGTTTTTGCCATATTGGCTTTGATAACAAAAGCTCAAAGTGTAGAAGCATCTACATTGTTTTCGGCAACGAGGGTTCCGCGGCACTCTAAAGACTAAAGTATTTAGAGTACCGCGGAACCCTCGTTGTTTTTGCCATATTGGCTTTGAAAACAAAAGCTCAAAGTTTAGAAGCATCTACATTGTTTTCGGCAACGAGGTTCCGCGGCACTCTAAAGACTAAAGACTCTTTAGAGTGCCGCGGAACCCTCGTTGTTTTTGCCGTATTGGCTTTGATGTCATATTGGTTTTGATAACAAAAGCTCAAAGTGTAGAAGCATCTAAATTGTTTTCGGCTTTAGTCTTTATAGTGCCGCGGAACCCTCGTTGTTTTTGCCATATTGGCTTTGATAACAAAAGCTCAAAGTGTAGAAGCATCTACATTGTTTTCCGCAACGAGGGTTTGTGGCACTCTAAAGACTAAAGTCTTTAGAGTGCCGCGGAACCCTCCTTGTTTTTGCCATATTGGCTTTGATAACAAAAGCTCAAAGTGTAGAAGCATCTACATTGTTTTCGGCTACGAGGTGTCTGCGGCACTCTGAAGACTAAATTACCGCAGAACCCTCATTGTTTTTGCCATATTGGCTTGGATAACAAAAGCTCAAAGTGTAGAAGCATCTACATTGTTCTTGGCAACGAGGGTTCCGCGGCACTCTAAAGACTAAAGTGCCGCAGAACCCTCGTTGATTTTGCCATGTTGACTTTGATATCTAAAGCTCAAAGTGTAGAAGCATCTACATTGTTTTCGGCAACGAGTGTTCCGCGGCACTCTAAAAACTAAAGAGCCGCGGAACCCTCGTTGTTTTTGCCATATTGGCTTTGATGTCACATTGGTTTTGATAACAAAAGCTCAAAGTGTAGAAGCATCTAAATTGTTTTCGGCTTTAGTCTTTACAGTGCCGCGGAACCCTCGTTGTTTTTGCCATATTGGCTTTGATAACAAAAGCTCAAAGTGTAGAAGCATCTACATTGTTTTCCGCAACGAGGGTTTGTGGCACTCTAAAGACTAAAGTCTTTAGAGTGCCGCGGAACCCTCGTTGTTTTTGCCATATTGGCTTTGATAACAAAAGCTCAAAGTGTAGAAGAATCTACATTGTTTTCGGCTACGAGGTGTCTGCGGCACTCTGAAGACTAAATTACCGCAGAACCCTCATTGTTTTTGCCATATTGGCTTGGATAACAAAAGTTCAAAGTGTAGAAGCATCTACATTGTTCTTGGCAACGAGGGTTCCGCGGCACTCTAAAGACTAAGTGCCGCGGAACCCTCGTTGTTTTTGCCATATTGGCTTTGATGCCACATTGGCTTTGATAACAAAAGCTCAAAATGTAGAAGCATCTGAATTGTTTTCGGCAACGAGGGTTCCGCGGCACTCTAAAGACTAAAGTCTTTAGAGTGCCGCGGAACCCTCGTTGTTTTTGCCATATTGGCTTTGATAACAAAAGCTCAAAGTGTAGAAGAATCTACATTGTTTTCGGCAACGAGGGTTCCGCGGCACTCTAAAGACTAAAGTCTATAGAGTGCCGCGGAAGCCTCGTTGTTTTTGCCATATTGGCTTTGATAACAAAAGCTCAAAGTGTAGAAGCATCTCCATTGTTTTCGGCAACGAGAGTTCCGCGGCACTCTAAAGACTAAAGTCTTTAGAGTGCCGCCGAACCTTTGTTGTTTTTGCCATTTTGGCTTTTATAACAAAAGCTGAATGTGTATAAGAATCTACTTTGTTTTCGTCAACGCGGGTTCCGCGGCACTCTAAAGACTAAAGTCTTTAGAGTGCCACGGAACCCTCGTTGTTTTTGCCATATTGGCTTTGATAATAAAAGCTCAAAGTGTAGAAGCATCTACATTGTTTTCGGCAACGAGGGTTCCGCGGCACTCTAAAGACTAAAGTGCCGTGGAACCCTCGTTGTTTTTGCCATATTGGCTTTGATAACAAAAGCTCAAAGTGTAGAAGCATCTACATTGTTTTCCGCAACGAGGGTTTGTGGCACTCTAAAGACTAAAGTCTTTAGAGTGTCGCGGAACCCTTGTTGTTTTTGCCATATTGGCTTTGATAACAAAAGCTCAAAGTGTAGAAGAATCTACATTGTTTTCGGCTACGAGGTGTCTGCGGCACTCTGAAGACTAAATTACCGCAGAACCCTCATTGTTTTTGCCATATTGGCTTGGATAACAAAAGTTCAAAGTGTAGAAGCATCTACATTGTTCTTGGCAACGAGGGTTCCGCGGCACTCTAAAGACTACGGGCCGCGGAACCCTCGTTGTTTTTGCCATATTGGCTTTGATGCCACATTGGCTTTGATAACAAAAGCTCAAAATGTAGAAGCATCTGAATTGTTTTCGGCAACGAGGGTACCGCGACTCTCTAAAGACTGAAGTCTTTAGATTGCCGCGGAACCCTCGTTGTTTTTGTCATATTGGCTTTGAGAACAAAAGCTGAAAGTGTAGAAGCATCTACATTGTTTTCGGCAACGAGGGTTCCGCGGCACTCTAAAGACTAAAGTCTATAGAGTGCAACGGAAGCCTCGTTGTTTTTGCCATATTGGCTTTGATAACAAAAGCTCAAAGTGTAGAAGCATCTCCATTGTTTTCGGCAACGAGAGTTCCACGGCACTCTAAAGACTAAAGTCTTTAGAGTGCCGCCGAACCCTTGTTGTTTTTGCCATATTGGCTTTGATAACAAAAGCTGAAAGTGTAGAAGCATCTACATTGTTTTCGTCAACGAGGGTTCCGCGGCACTCTAAAGACTAAAGTCTTTAGAGTGCCACGGAACCCTCGTTGTTTTTGCCATATTGGCTTTGATAATAAAAGCTCAAAGTGTAGAAGCATCTACATTGTTTTCGGCAACGAGGGTTCCGCGGCACTCTAAAGACTAAAGTGCCGCGGAACCCTCGTTGTTTTTGCCATATTGGCTTTGATAACAAAAGCTCAAAGTGTAGAAGCATCTACATTGTTTTCCGCAACGAGGGTTAGTGGCACTCTAAAGACTAAAGGCTTTCGAGTGCCGCGGAACCCTCGTTGTTTTTGCCATATTGGCTTTGATAACAAAAGCTCAAAGTGTAGAAGAATCTACATTGTTTTCGGCTACGAGGTGTCTGCGGCACTCTGAAGACTAAATTACCGCAGAACCCTCATTGTTTTTGCCATATTGGCTTGGATAACAAAAGTTCAAAGTGTAGAAGCATCTACATTGTTCTTGGCAACGAGGGTTCCGCGGCACTCTAAAGACTAAGTGCCGCGGAACCCTCGTTGTTTTTGCCATATTGGCTTTGATGCCACATTGGCTTTGATAACAAAAGCTCAAAATGTAGAAGCATCTGAATTGTTTTCCGGCAACGAGGGTTCCGCGGCACTCTAAAGACTAAAGTCTTTAGAGTGCCGCGGAACCCTCGTTGTTTTTGCCATATTGGCTTTGATAACAAAAGCTCAAAGTGTAGAAGAATCTACATTGTTTTCGGCAACGAGGTTCCGGGCACTCTAAAGACTAAAGTCTATAGAGTGCCGCGGAAGCCTCGTTGTTTTTGCCAGATTGGCTTTGATAACAAAAGCTCAAAGTGTAGAAGCATCTCCATTGTTTTCGGCAACGAGAGTTCCGCGGCACTCTAAAGACTAAAGTCTTTAGAGTGCCGCCGAACCCTTGTTGTTTTTGCCATATTGGCTTTGATAACAAAAGCTGAAAGTGTAGAAGCATCTACATTGTTTTCGTCAACGAGGGTTCCGCGGCACTCTAAAGACTAAAGTCTTTAGAGTGCCACGGAACCCTCGTTGTTTTTGCCATATTGGCTTTGATAATAAAAGCTCAAAGTGTAGAAGCATCTACATTGTTTTCGGCAACGAGGGTTCCGCGGCACTCTAAAGACTAAAGTGCCGCGGAACCCTCTTTGTTTTTGCCATATTGGCTTTGATAACAAAAGCTCAAAGTGTAGAAGCATCTACATTGTTTTCGTCAACGAGGGTTCCGCGGCACTCTAAAGACTAAAGTCTTTAGAGTCCCACGGAACCCTCGTTGTTTTTGCCATATTGGCTTTGATAATAAAAGCTCAAAGTGTAGAAGCATCTACATTGTTTTCGGCAACGAAGGTTCCGCGGCACTCTAAAGACTAAAGTGCAGCGGAACCCTCGTTGTTTTTGCCATATTGGCTTTGATAACAAAAGCTCAAAGTGTAGAAGCATCTACATTGTTTTCGGCAACGAGGGTTCCGCGGCACTCTAAAGACAAAAGTGCCGCCGAACCCTCTTTGTTTTTGCCATATTGGCTTTGATAACAAAAGCTCAAAGTGTAGAAGCATCTACATTGTTTTCGGCAACGAGTGTTCCGCGGCACTCTAAAGACTAAAGTGACGCAGAACCCTCGTTGTTTTTGCCATATTGGCTTTGATAACAAAAGCTCAAAGTGTAGAAGCATCTACATTGTTCTTGGCAACGAGGGTTCCCACGGCACTCTAAATACTAAAGTCTTTAGAGTGCCACGGAACCCTCGTTGTTTTTGCCATATTGGCTTTGATAACAAAAACTCAAAGTGTAGAAGCATCTACATTGTTCTCGGCAATGAGGGTTCCGCGGCACTCTAAAGACTAAAGTCTTTAGAGTGCAACGGAACCCTCGTTGTTTTTTCCATATTGGCTTTGATAACAAAAGCTCAAAGTGTAGAAGAATCTACATTGTTTTCGGCTACGAGGTGTCTGCGGCACTCTGAAGACTAAATTACCGCAGAACCCTCATTGTTTTTGCCATATTGTCTTGGATAACAAAAGCTCAAAGTGTAGAAGCATCTACATTGTTCTTGGCAACGAGGGTTCCGCGGCACTCTAAAGACTAAGTGTCGCGGAACCCTCGTTGTTTTTGCCATATTGGCTTTGATAACAAAAGCTCAAAGTGTAGAAGCATCTACATTGTTCTCGGCAACGAGGGTTCCGTGGCACTCTAAAGAATAAAGTCTTTAGAGTGCCGCGGAACCCCCGTTGTTTTTGCCATATTGGCTTTGATGCCACAATTGTTTTGGTAACAAAAGCTCGAAGTGTGGAAGCATGCAAATTGTTTTGGGCTTTAGTCTTTAGAGTGCCGCGGAAACCTCGTTGTTTTTGCCATATTGGCTTTGATAACAAAAACTCAAAGTGTAGAAGCATCTACATTGTTCTCGGCAATGAGGGTTCCGCGGCACTCTAAAGACTAAAGTCTTCATAGTGTCGCGGAACCCTCGTTGTTTTTGCCATACTGGCTTTTATGCCACATGGGCTTTGATAACAAAATCTCAAAGTGTAGAAGCATCTCCATTGTTTTCGGCAACGAGAGTTCCGCGGCACTCTAAAGACTAATTTGCCGCAGAACCCTCATTGTTTTTGCCATATTGGCTTGGATAACAAAAGCTCAAAGTGTAGAAGCATCTACATTGTTCTTGGCAACGAGGGCTCCGCGGCACTCTAAAGACTAAAGTGCCGCAGAACCCTCGTTGATTTTGCCATGTTGACTTTGATAACAAAAACTCAAAGTGTAGAAGCATCTACATTGTTTTCGGCAACGAGGGTTCCACGGCGCTCTAAAGACTAAGTGTCGCGGAACCCTCGTTGTTTTTGCCATATTGGCTTTGATAACAAAAGCTCAAAGTGTAGAAGCATCTACATTGTTCTCGACAATGAGGGTTCCGCGGCACTCTAACAATAAAGTCTTTAGAGTGCCGCGGAACCCTCGTTGTTTTTACAATATTGGCTTTGATGCCACATTGGCTTTGATAACAAAAGCTCAAAATGTAGAAGCATCTACATTGTTTTCGGCAACGAGGGTTCCGTGGCACTCTAAAGACTAAAGTCTTTAGAGTACCGCCGAACCCTCGTTGTTTTTGCCATATTGGCTTTGAAAACAAAAGCTCAAAGTGTAGAAGCATCTACATTGTTTTCGGCAACGAGGGTTCCGCGGCACTATAAAAACTAAAGTCTTTAGAGTGCCGCGGAACCCCCGTTTTTTTTTGCCATATTGGCTTTGATGCCACATTGGTTTTGATAATAAAAGCTCAAAGTGTAGAAGCATCTAAATTGTTTTCGGCTTTAGTCTTTAGAGTGCCGTGGAAACCTCGTTGTTTTTGCCATATTGGCTTTGATAACAAAAACTCAAAGTGTAGAAGCATCTACATTGTTCTCGGCAATGAGGGTTCCGCGGCACTCTAAAGACTAAAGTCTTTAGAGTGCAACAGAACCCTCGTTGTTTTTTCCATATTGGCTTTGATAACAAAAGCTCAAAGTGTAGAAGAATCTACATTGTTTTCGGCTACGAGGTGTCTGCGGCACTCTGAAGACTAAATTACCGCAGAACCCTCATTGTTTTTGCCATATTGTCTTGGATAACAAAAGCTCAAAGTGTAGAAGCATCTACATTGTTCTTGGCAACGAGGGTTCCGCGGCACTCTAAAGACTAAAGTGACACAGAACCCTCGTTGATTTTGCCATGTTGACTTTGATAACTAAAGCTCAAAGTGTAGAAGCATCTACATTGTTTTCGGCAGCGAGGGTTCCGCGGCACTCTAAAGACTAAGTGCCGCGGAACCCTCATTGTTTTTGCCATATTGGCTTTGATGCCACATTGGCTTTGATAACAAAAGCTCAAAATGCAGAAGCATCTGAATTGTTTTCGGCAACGAGGGTTCCGCGGCACTCTAAAGACTAAAGTGCCGCAGAACCCTCGTTGTTTTTGCCATATTGGCTTTGATAACAAAAGCTCAAAGTGTAGAAGCATCTACATTGTTCTCGGCAACGAGTGTTCCGCGGCACTCTGAAGTCTAAAGTGCCGCGGAACCCTCGTTGTTTTTGCCATATTGGCTTTGATAATAAAAGCTCAAAGTGTAGAAGCATCTACATTGTTTTCGGCAACGAGGGTTCCGCGGCACTCTAAAGTCTTTAGAGTCCCGCGGAACCCTCGTTGTTTTTGCCAGATTGGCTTTGATAACAAAAGCTCAAAGTGTAGAAGCATCTACATTGTTTTCGTCAACGAGGGTTCCGCGGCACTCTAAAGACTAAAGTTCAGCGGAACCCTCGTTGTTTTTGCCATATTGGCTTTGATAACAAAAGCTCAAAGTGTAGAAGCATCTACATTGTTTTCGGCAACGAGGGTTCCGCGGCACTCTAAAGACAAAAGTGCCGCCGAACCCTCTTTGTTTTTGCCATATTGGCTTTGATAACAAAAGCTCTAAGTGTAGAAGCATCTACATTGTTTTCGGCAACGAGTGTTCCGCGGCACTCTAAAGACTAAAGTGACGCAGAACCCTCGTTGTTTTGCCATATTGGCTTTGATAACAAAAGCTCAAAGTGTAGAAGCATCTACATTGTTCTTGGCAACGAGGGTTCCACGGCACTCTAAATACTAAAGTCTTTAGAGTGCCACGGAACCCTCGTTGTTTTTGCCATATTGGCTTTGATGCCACATTGGTTTAGATAACAAAAGCTCAAAGTGTAGAAGCATCTAAATTGTTTTCGGCTTTAGTCTTTAGAGTGCCGCTGAAACCTCGTTGTTTTTGCCATATTGGCTTTGATAACAAAAGCTCAAAGTGTAGAAGAATCTACATTGTTTTCGGCAACGAGGGTTCCGCGGCACTCTAAAGACTAAAGTCTATAGAGTGCCGCGGAAGCCTCGTTGTTTTTGCCAGATTGGCTTTGATAACAAAAGCTCAAAGTGTAGAAGCATCTCCATTGTTTTCGGCAACGAGAGTTCCGCGGCACTCTAAAGACTAAAGTCTTTAGAGTGCCGCCGAACCCTTGTTGTTTTTGCCATATTGGCTTTGATAACAAAAGCTGAAAGTGTAGAAGCATCTACATTGTTTTCGTCAACGAGGGTTCCGCGGCACTCTAAAGACTAAAGTCTTTAGAGTGCCACGGAACCCTCGTTGTTTTTGCCATATTGGCTTTGATAATAAAAGCTCAAAGTGTAGAAGCATCTACATTGTTTTCGGCAACGAGGGTTCCGCGGAACTCTAAAGACTAAAGTGCCGCGGAACCCTCGTTGTTTTTGCCATATTGGCTTTGATAACAAAAGCTTAAAGTGTAGAAGCATCTACATTGTTTTCGTCAACGAGGGTTCCGCGGCACTCTAAAGACTAAAGTCTTTAGAGTCCCACGGAACCCTCGTTGTTTTTCCCATATTGGCTTTGATAATAAAAGCTCAAAGTGTAGAAGCATCTACATTGTTTTCGGCAACGAAGGTTCCGCGGCACTCTAAAGACTAAAGTGCAGCGGAACCCTCGTTGTTTTTGCCATATTGGCTTTGATAACAAAAGCTCAAAGTGTAGAAGCATCTACATTGTTTTCGGCAACGAGGGTTCCGCGGCACTCTAAAGACAAAAGTGCCGCCGAACCCTCTTTGTTTTTGCCATATTGGCTTTGATAACAAAAGCTCAAAGTGTAGAAGCATCTACATTGTTTTCGGCAACGAGTGTTCCGCGGCACTCTAAAGACTAAAGTGACGCAGAACCCTCGTTGTTTTTGCCATATTGGCTTTGATAACAAAAGCTCAAAGTGTAGAAGCATCTACATTGTTCTTGGCAACGAGGTTCCACGGCACTCTAAATACTAAAGTCTTTAGAGTGCCACGGAACCCTCGTTGTTTTTGCCATATTGGCTTTGATAACAAAAACTCAAAGTGTAGAAGCATCTACATTGTTCTCGGCAATGAGGGTTCCATATTGCACTCTAAAGACTAAAGTCTTTAGAGTGCAACGGAACCCTCGTTGTTTTTTCCATATTGGCTTTGATAACAAAAGCTCAAAGTGTAGAAGAATCTACATTGTTTTCGGCTACGAGGTGTCTGCGGCACTCTGAAGACTAAATTACCGCAGAACCCTCATTGTTTTTGCCATATTGTCTTGGATAACAAAAGCTCAAAGTGTAGAAGCATCTACATTGTTCTTGGCAACGAGGGTTCCGCGGCACTCTAAAGACTAAGTGTCGCGGAACCCTCGTTGTTTTTGCCATATTGGCTTTGATGCCACATTGGCTTTGATAACAAAAGCTCAAAATGTAGAAGCATCTGAATTGTTTTCGGCAACGAAAGGGAAGCATTCCGCGGCACTCTAAAGACTAAAGTCTTTAGAGTGCCGCGGAACCCTCTTTTTTTTTGCCATATTGGCTTTGATAACAAAAGCTCAAAGTGTAGAAGAATCTACATTGTTTTCGGCACCGAGGGTTCCGCGGCACTCTAAAGACTAAAATCTTTAGAGTGCCGCGGAACCATCGTTGTTTTTGCCAGATTGGCTTTGATAACAAAAGCTCAAAGTGTAGAAGCATCTCCATTGTTTTCGGCAACGAGAGTTCCGCGGCACTCTAAAGACTAAAGTCTTTAGAGTGCCGCCGAACCCTTGTTGTTTTTGCCATATTGGCTTTGATAACAAAAGCTGAAAGTGTAGAAGCATCTACATTGTTTTCGTCAACGAGGTAGAAGCATTCCGCGGCACTCTAAAGACTAAAGTCTTTAGAGTGCCACGGAACCCTCGTTGTTTTTGCCATATTGGCTTTGGTAATGAAAGCTCAAAGTGTAGAAGCATCTACATTGTTTTCGGCAACGAGGGTTCCGCTGCACTCTACAGTCTAAAGTGCCGCGGAACCCTAGTTGTTTTTGCCATATTGGCTTTGATAACAAAAGCTCAAAGTGTAGAAGCATCTACATTGTTTTCGTCAACGAGGGTTCCGCGGCACTCTAAAGACTAAAGTCTTTAGAGTCCCACGGAACCCTCGTTGTTTTTGCCATATTGGCTTTGATAATAAAAGCTCAAAGTGTAGAAGCATCTACATTGTTTTCGGCAACGAAGGTTCCGCGGCACTCTAAAGACTAAAGTGCAGCGGAACCCTCGTTGTTTTTGCCATATTGGCTTTGATAACAAAAGCTCAAAGTGTAGAAGCATCTACATTGTTTTCGGCAACGAGGGTTCCGCGGCACTCTAAAGACAAAAGTGCCGCCGAACCCTCTTTGTTTTTGCCATATTGGCTTTGATAACAAAAGCTCAAAGTGTAGAAGCATCTACATTGTTTTCGGCAACGAGTGTTCCGCGGCACTCTAAAGACTAAAGTGACGCAGAACCCTCGTTGTTTTTGCCATATTGGCTTTGATAACAAAAGCTCAAAGTGTAGAAGCATCTACATTGTTCTTGGCAACGAGGGTTCCACGGCACTCTAAATACTAAAGTCTTTAGAGTGCCACGGAACCCTCGTTGTTTTTGCCATATTGGCTTTGATAACAAAAACTCAAAGTGTAGAAGCATCTACATTGTTCTCGGCAATGAGGGTTCCGCGGCACTCTAAAGACTAAAGTCTTTAGAGTGCAACGGAACCCTCGTTGTTTTTTCCATATTGGCTTTGATAACAAAAGCTCAAAGTGTAGAAGAATCTACATTGTTTTCGGCTACGAGGTGTCTGCGGCACTCTGAAGACTAAATTACCGCAGAACCCTCATTGTTTTTGCCATATTGTCTTGGATAACAAAAGCTCAAAGTGTAGAAGCATCTACATTGTTCTTGGCAACGAGGGTTCCGCGGCACTCTAAAGACTAAGTGTCGCGGAACCCTCGTTGTTTTTGCCATATTGGCTTTGATAACAAAAGCTCAAAGTGTAGAAGCATCTACATTGTTCTCGGCACCGAGGGTTCCGCGGCACTTTAAACAATAAAGTAGTTAGAGGCCCGCGGAACCCCTGTTGTTTTTGCCATATTGGCTTTGATGCCACATTGGTTTTGATAACAAAAGCTCAAAGTGTGGAAGCATCTAAATTGTTTTCGGCTTTAGTCTTTAGAGTGCCGCGGAAACCTCGTTGTTTTTGCCATATTGGCTTTGATAACAAAAACTCAAAGTGTAGAAGCATCTACATTGTTCTCGGCAATGAGGGTTCCGCGGCACTCTAAAGACTAAAGTCTTCATAGTGTCGCGGAACCCTCGTTGTTTTTGCCATACTGGCTTTTATGCCACATGGGCTTTGATAACAAAATCTCAAAGTGTAGAAGCATCTCCATTGTTTTCGGCAACGAGAGTTCCGCGGCACTCTAAAGACTAATTTGCCGCAGAACCCTCATTGTTTTTGCCATATTGGCTTGGATAACAAAAGCTCAAAGTGTAGAAGCATCTACATTGTTCTTGGCAACGAGGGCTCCGCGGCACTCTAAAGACTAAAGTGCCGCAGAACCCTCGTTGATTTTGCCATGTTGACTTTGATAACAAAAACTCAAAGTGTAGAAGCATCTACATTGTTTTCGGCAACGAGGGTTCCACGGCGCTCTAAAGACTAAGTGTCGCGGAACCCTCGTTGTTTTTGCCATATTGGCTTTGATAACAAAAGCTCAAAGTGTAGAAGCATCTACATTGTTCTCGACAATGAGGGTTCCGCGGCACTCTAACAATAAAGTCTTTAGAGTGCCGCGGAACCCTCGTTGTTTTTACATATTGGCTTTGATGCCACATTGGCTTTGATAACAAAAGCTCAAAGTGTAGAAGCATCTGCATTGTTTTCGGCAAAGAGGGTTCCGCGGCACTCAAAAGACTAAAGTCTTTAGAGTACCGCCGAACCCTCGTTGTTTTTGCCGTATTGGCTTTGATAACAAAAGCTCAAAGTGTAGAAGCATCTACATTGTTTTCGGCTTTAGGTTCCGCGGCACTATAAAAACTAAAGTCTTTAGAGTGCCGCGGAACCCCCGTTTTTTTTTGCCATATTGGCTTTGATGCCACATTGGTTTTGATAACAAAAGCTCAAAGTGTAGAAGCATCTAAATTGTTTTCGGCTTTAGTCTTTAGAGTGCCGTGGAAACCTCGTTGTTTTTGCCATATTGGCTTTGATAACAAAAACTCAAAGTGTAGAAGCATCTACATTGTTCTCGGCAATGAGGGTTCCGCGGCACTCTAAAGACTAAAGTCTTTAGAGTGCAACAGAACCCTCGTTGTTTTTTCCATATTGGCTTTGATAACAAAAGCTCAAAGTGTAGAAGAATCTACATTGTTTTCGGCTACGAGGTGTCTGCGGCACTCTGAAGACTAAATTACCGCAGAACCCTCATTGTTTTTGCCATATTGTCTTGGATAACAAAAGCTCAAAGTGTAGAAGCATCTACATTGTTCTTGGCAACGAGGGTTCCGCGGCACTCTAAAGACTAAAGTGACACAGAACCCTCGTTGATTTTGCCATGTTGACTTTGATAACTAAAGCTCAAAGTGTAGAAGCATCTACATTGTTTTCGGCAGCGAGGGTTCCGCGGCACTCTAAAGACTAAGTGCCGCGGAACCCTCATTGTTTTTGCCATATTGGCTTTGATGCCACATTGGCTTTGATAACAAAAGCTCAAAATGCAGAAGCATCTGAATTGTTTTCGGCAACGAGGGTTCCGCGGCACTCTAAAGACTAAAGTGCCGCAGAACCCTCGTTGTTTTTGCCATATTGGCTTTGATAACAAAAGCTCAAAGTGTAGAAGCATCTACATTGTTTTCGGCAACGAGGGTTCCGCGGCACTCTAAAGTCTAAAGTGCCGCGGAACCCCCGTTGTTTTTGCCAAATTTGCTTTGATAAAAAAAGCGCAAAGTGTAGAAGCATCTACATTGTTTTCGGCAACGAGGGTTCCGCGGCGCTCTAAAGTCTTAAGAGTCCCGCGGAACCCTCGTTGTTTTTGCCATATTGGCTTTGATAACAAAAGCTCAAAGTGTAGAAGCATCTACATTGTTTTCGTCAACGAGGGTTCCGCGGCACTCTAAAGACTAAAGTGCAGCGGAACCCTCGTTGTTTTTGCCATATTGGCTTTGATAACAAAAGCTCAAAGTGTAGAAGCATCTACATTGTTTTCGGCAACGAGGGTTCCGCGGCACTCTAAAGACAAAAGTGCCGCCGAACCCTCTTTGTTTTTGCCATATTGGCTTTGATAACAAAAGCTCAAAGTGTAGAAGCATCTACATTGTTTTCGGCAACGAGTGTTCCGCGGCACACTCAATACTAAAATGAAGCATACACATCGTTGTTTTGCCAGATTGGCTTTGATAACAAAAGCTCAAAGTGTAGAAGCATCTACATTGTTCTTGGCAACGAGGGTTCCACGGCACTCTAAATACTAAAGTCTTTAGAGTGCCACGGAACCCTCGTTGTTTTTGCCATATTGGCTTTGATGCCACATTGGTTTAGATAACAAAAGCTCAAAGTGTAGAAGCATCTAAATTGTTTTCGGCTTTAGTCTTTAGAGTGCCGCTGAAACCTCGTTGTTTTTGCCATATTGGCTTTGATAACAAAAACTCAAAGTGTAGAAGCATCTACATTGTTCTCGGCAATGAGGGTTCCGCGGCACTCTAAAGACTAAAGTCTTCATAGTGTCGCGGAACCCTCGTTGTTTTTGCCATACTGGCTTTTATGCCACATGGGCTTTGATAACAAAATCTCAAAGTGTAGAAGCATCTCCATTGTTTTCGGCAACGAGAGTTCCGCGGCACTCTAAAGACTAATTTGCCGCAGAACCCTCATTGTTTTTGCCATATTGGCTTGGATAACAAAAGCTCAAAGTGTAGAAGCATCTACATTGTTCTTGGCAACGAGGGCTCCGCTGCACTCTAAAGACTAAAGTGCCGCAGAACCCTCGTTGATTTTGCCATGTTGACTTTGATAACAAAAACTCAAAGTGTAGAAGCATCTACATTGTTTTCGGCAACGAGGGTTCCACGGCGCTCTAAAGACTAAGTGTCGCGGAACCCTCGTTGTTTTTGCCATATTGGCTTTGATAACAAAAGCTCAAAGTGTAGAAGCATCTACATTGTTCTCGACAATGAGGGTTCCGCGGCACTCTAAACAATAAAGTCTTTAGAGTGCCACGGAACCCTCGTTGTTTTTGCCATATTTGATGCCACATTGGCTTTGATAACAAAAGCTCAAAATGTAGAAGCATCTACATTGTTTTCGGCAACGAGGGTTCCGCGGCACTCTAAAGACTAAAGTCTTTAGAGTACCCCGGAACCCTCGTTGTTTTTGCCATATTGGCTTTGAAAACAAAAGCTCAAAGTGTAGAAGCATCTACATTGTTTTCGGCAACGAGGGTTCCGCGGCACGATAAAAACAAACAGCTTTAGAGTGCCGCGGAACCCTGTTTGTTTTTGCCATAATGGCTTTGATCCCACATTGGTTTTGATAACAAAAGCTCAAAGTGTAGAAGCATCTAAATTGTTTTCGGCTTTAGTCTTTAGAGTGCCGTGGAAACCTCGTTGTTTTTGCCATATTGGCTTTGATAACAAAAACTCAAAGTGTAGAAGCATTTACATTGTTTTCGGCAACGAGTGTTCCGCGACACTCTAAATACTAAAGTCTTTATAGTGCCGCGGAACCCTCGTTGTACTGGCTTTGATGCCACATTGGCTTTGATAACAAAATCTCAAACTGTAGAAGCATTTACATTGTTTTCGGCAACGAGTGTTCCGTGACACTCTAAATACTAAAGTCTTTAGAGTGCCACTGAACCCTCGTTGTTTTTGCCATATTGGCTTTGATAACAAAAATTCAAAGTGTAGAAGCATCTACATTGTTCTCGGCAACGAGGGTTCCGTGGCACTCTAAAGAATAAAGTCTTTAGAGTGCCGCGGAACCCTCGTTGTTTTTGCCATATTGGCTTTGATAACAAAAGCTCAAAGTGTAGAAGCATCTACATTGTTCTCGGCAACGAGAGTTCCGCGGCACTGTAAAAACTAAAGTCTTTAGAGTGCCGCGGAACCCCATTGTTTTTGCCATATTGGCTTTGATGCCACATGGGCTTTGATAACAAAAGCTCAAAGTGTAGAAGCATCTAAATTGTTTTCGGCAACGAGAGTTCCGCGGCACTCTAAAGACTAAATTGCCGCAGAACCCTCATTGTTTTTGCCATATTGGCTTGGATAACAAAAGCTCAAAGTGTAGAAGCATCTACATTGTTCTTGGCAACGAGGGCTCCGCGGCACTCTAAACAAGAAATTCTTTATAGTGCCGCAGAACCCTCGTTGATTTTGCCATATTGGCTTTGATGCCACATTGGCAAAAAAAGCTCAAAGTGTAGAAGCATCTACATTGTTCTTGGCAATGAGGGCTCCGCGGCACTCTAAACAATAAAGTCTTTAGCCGCAGAACCCTCGTTGATTTTGCCATGTTGACTTTGATAACAAAAACTCAAAGTGTAGAAGCATCTACATTGTTTTGGCAACGAGGGTTCCACGGCGCTCTAAAGACTAAGTGTCGCAGAACCCTCGTTGATTTTGCCATATTGGCTTTGATAACAAAAGCTCAAAGTGTAGAAGCATCTACATTGTTCTCGACAATGAGGGTCAAAGTCTTTAGAGTGCCGCGGAACCCTCTTGTTTTTGCCATATTGGCTTTGATGTCACATTGGCTTTGATAACAAAAGCTCAAAATGTAGAAGCATCTACATTGTTGTCGGCAAGGAGGGTTCCGTGGCACTCTAAAGACTAAAGTCTTTAGAGTACCGCGGAACCCTCGTTGTTTTTGCCATATTGGCTTTGAAAACAAAAGCTCAAAGTGTAGAAGCATCTACATTGTTTTAGGCAACGAGGGTTCCGCGGCATTCTAAAGACTAAAGTCTTTAGAGTTCCGCGGAACCCTCGTTGTTTTTGTCATATTGGCTTTCATAACAAAAGCTCAAAGTGTAGAAGCATCTACATTGTTTTCGGCTACGAGAGTTCCGCGGCACTCTGAAGACTAGAGTGCCGCTGAACCCTCGTTGTTTTTTCCATATTGGCTTTGATAACAAAAGCTCAAAGTGTAGAAGCATCTACATTGTTTTCGGCAACGAGGGTTACGCGGCACTCTAAAAACTAAAGTCTTTAGAGTGCCGCGGAACCCCGTTTTTTTTGCCATATTGGCTTTGATGCCACATTGGTTTTGATAACAAAAGCTCAAAGTGTAGAAGCATCTAAATTGTTTTCGGCTTTAGTCTTTAGAGTGCCGTGGAAACCTCGTTGTTTTTGCCATATTGGCTTTGATAACAAAAACTCAAAGTGTAGAAGCATCTACATTGTTCTCGGCAATGAGGGTTCCGCGGCACTCTAAAGACTAAAGTATTTACAGTGTCGCGGAACCCTCGTTGTTTTTGCCATACTGGCTTTGATGCCACATGGGCTTTGATAACAAAATCTCAAAGTGTAGAAGCATCTACATTGTTTTCGGCAACGAGTGTTCCTTGACACTCTAAAGACTAAAGTCTTTAGAGTGCAACGGAACCCTCGTTGTTTTTGCCATATTGGCTTTGATAACAAAAGCTCAAGGTGTAGAAGCATCTACATTGTTTTCGGCAACGAGGGTTCCGCGGCACTGTAAAGACTAAAGTGCCGCAGAACCCTCATTGTTTTTGCCATATTGGCTTTGATAACAAAAGCTCAAAGTGTAGAAGCATCTACATTGTTCTCGGCAACGAGTGTTCCGCGGCACTCTAAAGACTAAAGTGCCGCGGAACCCTCGTTGTTTTTGCCATATTGGCTTTGATAACAAAAGCTCAAAGTGTAGAAGCATCTACATTGTTTTCGGCAACGAGGGTTCCGCGGCACTCTAAAGACTAAAGTGCCGCGGAACCCTCGTTGTTATTGCCATATTGGCTTTGATAACAAAAGCTCAAAGTTTAGAAGCATCTACATTGTTTTCGGCAACGAGGTTCCGCGGCACTCTAAAGACCAAAGTCTTTAGAGTGCCACGGAACCCTCCTTTTTTTTGCAATATTGGCGTTGATAGTAAAAGCTCCAAGTGTAGAAGCATCTACATTGTTTCGGCAACGTGGGTTCCGCGGAACTCTAAAGACTAAAGTGCAGCGGAACCCTCGTTGTTTTTGCCATATTGGCTTTGATAACAAAAGCTCAAAGTGTAGAAGCATCTGCATTGTTTTCGGCAACGAGTGTTCCGCGACACTCTAAAGACAAAAGTGCCGCCGAACCCTCTTTGTTTTTGCCATATTGGCTTTGATAACAAAAGCTCAAAGTGTAGAAGCATCTACATTGTTTTCGGCTACGAGAGTTCCGCGGCACTCTAAAGACTAGAGTGCCGCGGAACCTCGTTGTTTTTTCCATATTGGCTTTGATAACAAAAGCTCAAAGTGTAGAAGCATCTACATTGTTTTCGGCAACGAGGGTTCCGCGGCACTGTAAAAACTAAAGTCTTTAGAGTGCCGCGGAACCCCCGTTTTTTTTGCCATATTGGCTTTGATGCCACATTGGTTTTGATAACAAAAGCTCAGAGTGTAGAAGCATCTAAATTGTTTTCGGCTTTAGTCTTCAGAATGCCGTGGAAACCTCGTTGTTTTTGCCATATTGGCTTTGATAACAAAAGCTCAAAGTGTAGAAGCATCTACATTGTTTTCGGCAACGAGGGTTCCGCGGCACTCTAAAGACTAAAGTCTTTAGAGTGCCGCGGTACCCTCGTTGTTTTTGCCATATGGGCTTTGATACCAAAAGCTCAAAGTGTAGAAGCATCTCCATTGTTTTCAGCAACGAGAGTTCCGCGGGACTCTAAAGACTAAAGTAACGCAGAACCCGCGTTGTTTTTGCTATATTGGCTTTGATAACAAAAGCTCAAGGTGTAGAAGCATCTACATTGTTCTCGGCAACGAGGGTTCCGCGGCAATCTAAAAACTAAAGTGCCGCGGAACCGTCGTTGTTTTTGCCGTATTGGCTTTAATAACAAAAGCTCAAAGTGTAGAAGCATCTACATTGTTTTCGGCAATGAGGGTTCCGCGGCACTCTAAAGACAAACGTGCCGCCGAACCTTCTTTGTTTTTGCCATGTTGGCTTTGATAACAAAAGCTCAAAGTGTAGAAGCATCTCCATTGTTTTCGGCAACGAGTGTTCCGCGGCACTCTAAAGACTAAAGTGACGCAGAACCCTCGTTGTTTTTGCCATATTGGCTTTGATAACAAAAGCTCAAAGTGTAGAAGCATCTACATTGTTCTTGGCAACGAGGGTTCCACGGCACTCTAAAGACTAAAGTCTTTAGAGTGCCGCGGAACCCTCGTTGTATTTGCCATATTGGCTTTGATAACAAAAGCTCAAAGTGTAGAAGCATCTACATTGTTTTCGGCAACAAGGGTTCCGCGGCACTGTAAAGACTAAAGTGCCGCAGAACCCTCGTTGTTTTTGCAATATTGGCTTTGATAACAAAAGCTCAAGGTGTAGAAGGATCTACATTGTTCTCGGCAACGAGGGTTCCACAGCACTCTAAAGACTAAAGTGCCGCGGAACCCTCGTTGTTTTTGCAATATTGGCTTTGATAACAAAAGCTCAAAGTGTAGAAGCATCTACATTGTTCTCGGCAACGTGGGTTCCGCGGCACTCTAAAGACTAAAGTGTCGCGGAACCCTCGTTGTTTTTGCCATATTGGCTTTGATAACAAAAGCTCAAAGTGTAGAAGCATCTACATTGTTTTCGGCAACGAGGGTTCCACGACACTCTAAAGACCAAAGTCTTTAGAGTGCCGCGGAACCCTCGTTGTTATTGCCGTATTGGCTTTGATAGTAAAAGCTCAAAGTGTAGAAGCATCTACATTGTTTTCGGCAATGAGGGTTCCGCGGCACTCTAAAGACTAAAGTGCCGCGGAACCCTCGTTGTTTTTGCCATATTGGCTTTGATAACAAAAGCTGAAAGTGTAGAAGCATCTACATTGTTTTCGTCTACGAGGGTTCAGCGGCCCTCTAAAGACTTAAGTCTTTAGAGTGCCGCGGAACCCTCGTTGTTTTTGCCATATTGGCTTTGATAATAAAAGCTCAAATAGTAGAAGCATCTACATTGTTTTCGGCAACGAGGGTTCCGCGGCACTCTAAAGACTAAAGTGCAGCGGAAACCTCGTTGTTTTTGCCATATTGGCTTCGATAACAAAAGCTCAAAGTGTAGAAGCATCTACATTGTTTTCGGCAACGAGGGTTCCGCGGCACTCTAAAGAAAAAGTGCAGCCGAACCCTCTTTGTTTTTGCCATATTGGCTTTGATAACAAAAGCTCAAAGTGTAGAAGCATCTCCATTGTTTTCGGCAACGAGAGTTCAAGGGACTCTAAAGACTAAAGTCTTTAGAGTGCCGCCGAACCCTTGTTGTTTCTGCCATATTGGCTTTGATAACAAAAGCTCAAAGTGTAGAAGCATCTACATTGTTTTCGGCAACGAGGGTTCCGCGGCACTCTAAAGACTAAAGTCTTTAGAGTTACGTGGATCCCCCTCGTTGTTTTGGTCATATTGGCTTTCATAACAAAAGCTCAAAGTGTAGAAGCATCTACATTGTTTTCGGCTACGAGGGTTCCGCGGCACTCTGAAGACTAGAGTGCCGCTGAACCCTCGTTGTTTTTTCCATATTGGCTTTGATAACAAAAACTCAAAGTGTAGAAGCATCTACATTGATTTCGGCAACGAGGGTTCCGCGGCACTCTAAAGACTAAAGTCTTTAGAGTGCCGCGGAACCCTCGTTGTTTTTGCCATATTGGCTTTGATGCCACATTGGCTTTAATAACAAAAGCTCAAAATGTAGAAGCATCTACATTGTTTTCGGCAACGAGGGTTCCGCGGCACTCTAAAGACTAAAGTCTTTAGAGTGCCGCGGAACCCTCGTTGTTTTTGCCGTATTGGCTTTGATGTCACATTGGTTTTGATAACAAAAGCTCAAAGTGTAGAAGCATCTAAATTGTTTTCGGCTTTAGTCTTTATAGTGCCGCGGAACCCTCGTTGTTTTTGCCATATTGGCTTTGATAACAAAAGCTCAAAGTGTAGAAGCATCTACATTGTTTTCCGCAACGAGGGTTTGTGGCACTCTAAAGACTAAAGTCTTTAGAGTGCCGCGGAACCCTCGTTGTTTTTGCCATATTGGCTTTGATAACAAAAGCTCAAAGTGTAGAAGCATCTACATTGTTTTCGGCAACGAGTGTTCCGTGGCACTCTAAAGACTAAAGTCTTTAGAGTGCAACGGAACCCTCGTTGTTTTTGCCATATTGACTTTGATAACAAAAGCTCAAAGTGTAGAAGAATCTACATTGTTTTCGGCTACGAGGTGTCTGCGGCACTCTGAAGACTAAATTACCGCAGAACCCTCATTGTTTTTGCCATATTGGCTTGGATAACAAAAGCTCAAAGTGTAGAAGCATCTACATTGTTCTTGGCAACGAGGGTTCCGCGGCACTCTAAAGACTAAAGTGCCGCAGAACCCTCGTTGATTTTGCCATGTTGACTTTGATAACTAAAGCTCAAAGTGTAGAAGCATCTAAATTGTTTTCGGCTTTAGTCTTTACAGTGCCGCGGAACCCTCGTTGTTTTTGCCATATTGGCTTTGATGACCAAAGCTCAAAGAGTAGAAGCATCTACATTGTTTTCCGCAACGAGGGTTTGTGGCACTCTAAAGACTAAAGTCTATAGAGTGCCGCGTAAGCCTCGTTGTTTTTGCCATATTGGCTTTGATGCCACATTGGCTTTGATAACAAAAGCTCAAAATGTAGAAGCATCTGAATTGTTTTCGGCAACGGGTTCCAGGTTCCGCGGCACTCTAAAGACTAAAGTCTTTAGAGTGCCGCGGAACCTCGTTGTTTTTGCCATATTGGCTTTGATAACAAAAGCTCAAAGTGTAGAAGCATCTACATTGTTTTCGGCAACGAGGGTTCCGCGGCACTCTAAAGACTAAAGTCTATAGAGTGCCGCGTAAGCCTCGTTGTTTTTGCCATATTGGCTTTGATAACAAAAGCTCAAAGTGTAGAAGCATATCCATTGTTGTCGGCAACGAGGTTCCGCGGCACTCTAAAGACTAAAGTCTTTAGAGTGCCGCTGAACCCTTGTTGTTTTTGCCATATTGGCTTTGATAACAAAAGCTCAAAGTGTAGAAGCATATCCATTGTTTTCGGCAACGAGAGTTCCGCGGCACTCTAAAGACTAAAGTCTTTAGAGTGCCGCCGAACCCTCGTTGTTTTTGCCATATTGGCTTTGATAACAAAGGCTCAAAGTGTAGAAGCATCTACATTGTTCTCTGCAACGAGGGTTCCGCGGCACTGTAAAGACTAAAGTGCCGCGGAACCCTCGTTGTTTTTGCCATATTGGCTTTGATAACAAAAGCTCAAAGTGTAGAAGCATCTACATTATTCCTGGCAACGAGGTTCCGCGGCACTCTAAAGACTAAAGTCTTTAGAGTGCCGCGGAACCCTCGTTGTTTTTGCCATATTGGCTTTGATAATAAAAGCTCAAAGTGTAGAAGCTTCTACTTTGTTTTCCGCTCTGAGGGTGCCGCGTAACTCTAAAGTCTAAAGTGCCGCGGAACCCTCGTTGTTTTTGCCATATTGGCTTTGATAACAAAAGCTCAAGGTGTAGAAGCATGTACATTGTTCTCGGCAACGAGGTTTCCGCGGAACTCTAAAGACTAAAGTGCCGCGGAACCCTCGTTGTTTTTGCCATATTGGCTTTGATAACAAAAGCTCAAAGTGTAGAAGCATCTACATTGTTTTCGGCAACGAGGGTTCCACGGCACTCTAAAGACTAAAGTGCCGCGGAACCCTCGTTGTTTTTGCCATATTGGCTTTGATAACAAAAGCTGAAAGTGTAGAAGCATCTACATTGTTTTCGTCAACGAGGGTTCCGCGGCCCTCAAAAGACAAGAATCTTTAGAGTGCCGCGGAACCTCGTTGTTTTTGCCATATTGGCTTTGATAACAAAAGCTCAAAGTGTAGAAGCATCTCCATTGTTTTCGGCAACGAGAGTTCAGCGGCACTCTAAAGACTAAAGTGCCGCAGAACCCTCGTTGTTTTTGCCATATTGGCTTTGATAACAAAAGCTCAAAGTGTAGAAGCATCTACATTGTTCTTGGCAACGAGGGTTCCGCGGCACTGTAAAGACTAAAGTCTTTAGAGAGCCGAGGAACCCTGATTGTTTTTGCCATATTGGCTTTGATAACAAAAGCTCAAAGTGTAGAAGCATCTACATTGTTTTCGGCAACGAGGGTTCCGCGGCACTCTAAAGACTAGAATCTTTAGAGTGCCACGGAACCCTCGTTGTTTTTGCCATATTGGCTTTGATAACAAAAGCTCAAAGTGTAGAAGCATCTCCATTGTTTTCGGCAACGAGAGTACAGCGGCATTCTAAAGACTAAAGTGCCACAGAACCCTCGTTGTTTTTGCCATATTGGCTTTGATAACAAATGCTCAAAGTGTAGAAGCATCTACATTGTTTTCGGCAACGAGGGTTCCGCGGCACTCTAAAGACTAAAGTAACGCAGAACCCTCGTTGTTTTTCCCATATTGGCTTTGATAACAAACTAAACTAAAGTCTTTAGAGAGCCGCCGAACCCTCGTTGTTTTTGCCATATTGGCTTTGATAACAAAAGCTCAAAGTGTAGAAGCATCTCCCTTGTTTTCGGCAACGAGAGTTCCGCGGCACTCTAAAGACTAAAGTGTTTAGAGTGCCGCCGAACCCTTGTTGTTTTTGCCATATTGGCTTTGATAACAAAAGCTCAAAATGTAGAAGCATCTACATTGTTTTCCGCATCGAGGGTTCCGCGGCACTCTAAAGACTAAAGTAACGCAGAACCCTCGTTGTTTTTGCCATATTGGCTTTGATAACAAAAGCTCAAAGTGTAGAAGCATCTACATTGATCCTGGCAACGAGGGTTCCGCGGCACTCTAAAGACTAAAGTCTTTAGAGTGCTGCGGAACCCTCGTTGTTTTTAACATATTGGCTTTGATAATAAAAGCTCAAAGTGTAGAAGCATCTACATTGTTTTCGGCAACGAGGGTTCCGCGGCACTCTAAAGACTAAAGTGCCGCGGAACCCTCGTTGTTTTAGCCATTATGGCTTTGATAACAAAAGCTCAAAGTGTAGAAGCATCTACATTGTTCTAGGCAACGAGGGTTCGGCGGCACTCTAAAGACTAAGTGCCGCGGAACCCTCGTTGTTTTTGCCATATTGGCTTTGATAACAAAAGCTCAAAGTGTAGAAGCATCTACATTGTTTTCGGCAACGAGGGTTCCGCGGCACGCTAAAGACTTTAATCTTTAGAGTGCCGCGGAACCCTCGTTGTTTTTGCCATATTGGCTTAGATAACAAAAGCTCAAAGTGTAGAAGCATCTCCATTGTTTTCGGCAACGAGAGTTCAGCGGCACTCTAAAGACTAAAGTGCCGCAGAACCCTCTTTGTTTTTGCCATATTGGCTTTGATAACAAAAGCTCAAAATGTAGAAGCATCTACATTGTTTTCGGCAACGAGGGTTCCGCGGCACTCTAAAGACTAAAGTAACGCAGAACCCTCGTTGTTTTTGCCATATTGGCTTTGATAACAAACTAAACTAAAGTCTTTAGAGTGCCGCCGAACCCTCGTTGTTTTTGCCATATTTGCTTTGATAACAAAAGCTCAAAGTGTAGAAGCATCTCCCTTGTTTTCGGCAACGAGAGTTCCGCGGCACTCTAAAGACTAAAGTCTTTAGAGTGCCGCCGAACCCTTGTTGTTTTTGCCATATTGGCTTTGATAACAAAAGCTCAAAATGTAGAAGCATCTACATTGTTTTCCGCAACGAGGGTTCCGCGGCACTCTAAAGACTAAAGTAACGCAGAACCCTCGTTGTTTTTGCCATATTGGCTTTGATAACAAAAGCTCAAAGTGTAGAAGCATCTACATTGTTTTCGGAACGAGGGTTCCGCGGCACTCTACAGACTAAAGTGCCGCGGAACCCTCGTTGTTTTTGCCATATTGGCTTTGATAACAAAAGCTCAAAGTGTAGAAGCATCTACATTGTTCTCGGCAACGAGGGTCTCCGCGGCACTCTAAAGACTAAAGTGCCGCGGAACCCTCGTTGTTTTTGCCATATTGGCTTTGATAACAAAAGCTCAAAGTGTAGAAGCATCTCATTGTTTTCGGCAACGAGAGTTCAGCGGCACTCTAAAGACTAAAGTGCCGCAGAACCCTCGTTGTTTTTGCCATATTGGCTTAGATAACAAAAGCTCAAAGTGTAGAAGCATCTACATTGTTCTTGGCAACGAGGTTCCGCGGCACTGTAAAGACTAAAGTCTTTAGAGTGCCGCGGAACCCTCGTTGTTTTTGCCATATTGGCTTTGATAACAAAAGCTCAAAGTGTAGAAGCATCTACATTGTTTTCGGCAACGAGGGTTCCGCGGCACTCTAAAGACTAGAATCTTTAGAGTGCCACGGAACCCTCGTTGTTTTTGCCATATTGGCTTTGATAACAAAAGCTCAAAGTGTAGAAGCATCTCCATTGTTTTCGGCAACGAGAGTTCAGCGGCATTCTAAAGACTAAAGTGCCGCAGAACCCTCGTTGTTTTTGCCATATTGGCTTTGATAACAAATGCTCAAAGTGTAGAAGCATCTACATTGTTTTCGGCAACGAGGGTTCCGCGGCACTCTAAAGACTAAAGTAACGCAGAACCCTCGTTGTTTTTCCCATATTGGCTTTGATAACAAACTAAACTAAAGTCTTTAGAGTGCCGCCGAACCCTCGTTGTTTTTGCCATATTGGCTTTGATAACAAAAGCTCAAAGTGTAGAAGCATCTCCCTTGTTTTCGGCAACGAGAGTTCCGCGGCACTCTAAAGACTAAAGTGTTTAGAGTGCCGCCGAACCCTTGTTGTTTTTGCCATATTGGCTTTGATAACAAAAGCTCAAAATGTAGAAGCATCTACATTGTTTTCCGCATCGAGGGTTCCGCGGCACTCTAAAGACTAAAGTAACGCAGAACCCTCGTTGTTTTTGCCATATTGGCTTTGATAACAAAAGCTCAAAGTGTAGCAGCATCTACATTGTTTTCCGCAACGAGGGTTCCGCAGCACTCTAAAGACTAAAGTCTTTAGAGTGCCGCGGAACCCTCGTTGTTTTTGCCATATTGGCTTTGATAACAAAAGCTCAAAGTGTAGAAGCATCTACATTGTTTTCGGCAACTAGGGTTCCGTGGCACTATAAAGACTAAAGTGCCGCGGAGCCATCGTTGTTTTTGCCATATTGGCTTTGATAACAAAAGCTCAAAGTGTAGAAGCATCTACATTGTTTTGGGCAACGAGGGTTCCGCGGCACTCTAAAGACTAAGTGCCGCGGAACCCTCGTTGTTTTTGACATATTGGCTTTCATAACAAAAGCTCAAAGTGAAGAAGCATCTCCATTGTTTTCGGCAACGAGAGTTCCGTGGCACTCTAAAGACTAAAGTCTTTAGAGTGACGCGGAACCCTCGTTGTTTTTGCCATATTGGCTAAGATAGCAATAGCTCAAAGTGTAGAAGCATCTACATTGTTTTCGGCAACGAGGGTTCCGCGGCACTCTAAAGACAAAAGTGCTGCCGAACCCTCTTTGTTTTTGCCATATTGGCTTTGATAACAAAAGCTCAAATTGTAGAAGCATCTACATTGTTTTCGGCAACGAGGGTTCCACGGCACTCTAAAGGCTAAAGTCTTTAGAGTGCCACGGAACCCTCGTTGTTTTTTCCATATTGGCATTGATAACAAAAGCTCAAAGTGTAGAAGCATCTACATTGTTTTCGGCAACGAGGGTTCCGCGGCACTCTAAAGACAAAAGTGCCGCCGAACCCTCTTTGTTTTTGCCATATTGGCTTTGATAACAAAAGCTCAAAATGTAGAAGCACCTACATTGTTTTCGGCAACGAGGGTTCCGCGGCACTCTAAAGACTAAAGTAACGCAGAACCCTCGTTGTTTTTGCCATATTGGCTTTGATAACAAACTAAACTAAAGTCTTTAGAGTGCCGCCGAACCCTTGTTGTTTTTGCCATATTGGCTTTGATAACAAAAGCTCAAAATGTAGAAGCATCTACATTGTTTTCCGCAACGAGGGTTCCGCGGCACTCTAAAGACTAAAGTAACGCAGAACCCTCGTTGTTTTTGCCATATTGGCTTTGATAACAAAAGCTCAAAGTGTAGAAGCATCTACATTGTTTTCCGCAACGAGGGTTCCGCGGCACTCTAAAGACTAAAGTCTTTAGAGTGCCGCGGAACACTCGTTGTTTTTGCCATATTGGCTTTGATAATAAAAGCTCAAAGTGTAGAAGCATCTACATTGTTTTCGGCAACGAGGGTTCCGCGGCACTCTAAAGACTAAAGTGCCGCGGAATCCTCGTTGTTTTTGCCATATTGGCTTTGATAACAAAAGCTCAAAGTGTAGAAGCATCTACATTGTTCTCGGCAACGAGGGTTCCGCGGCACTCTAAAGACTAAGTGCCGCGGAACCCTCGTTGTTTTTGACATATTGGCTTTGATAACAAAAGCTCAAAGTGTAGAAGCATCTCCATTGTTTTCGGCAACGAGAGTTCCGCGGCACTCTAAAGACAAAAGTGCCGCCGAACCCTCTTTGTTTTTGCCATATTGGCTTTGATAACAAAAGCTCAAAGTGTAGAAGCATCTACATTGTTTTCGGCAACGAGGGTTCCACGGCACTCTAAAGGCTAAAGTCTTTTGAGTGCCACGGAACCCTCGTTGTTTTTGCCATATTGGCTTTGATAACACAAGCTGAAAGTGTAGAAGCATCTACATTGTTTTCCGCAACGAGGGTTCCGCGGCACTCTAAAGACAAAAGTGCCGCCGAACCCTCTTTGTTTTTGCCATATTGGCTTTGATAACAAAAGCTCAAATGTAGAAGCATCTACATTGTTTTCGGCAACGAGGGTTCCGCGGCACTCTAAAGACTAAAGTAACGCAGAACCCTCGTTGTTTTTGCCATATTGGCTTTGATAACAAACTAAACTAAAGTCTTTAGAGTGCCGCCGAACCATCGTTGTTTTTGCCATATTGGCTGTGTGGCTGATGGCCGGCTTTTCTCAGTGGGTCTCGCACCTTCCTGCTTGTAGTGGGCCAGGAAGTTGCCCGTCACCCCGTCTTCCCACAGGGAGGGGGTAGGGACCCGGGCCCACCCGCTCCTCCGGGTCCCAGCCCAGGGGCCCTATAAGAAGCAGCTATGTGCTGCTGGTACTGCTTTCCAGACGGCACACTCTTCCCCTGGGCTAATTTTCCCCCTCCTTCAGTCTTTCTGGCTTCTGGAGCTGGTACCTTCCTCCTCACTGCTCCACCACAGCGCTCTGCTCACCAGCTCGTTCCTCGGCACAGCTCCGTACTCCTATCACCACCGCTCAGCACTCCTCTCACCTCACCACAGCACAGCACTCCTCTCACCACAGCACAGCACTCCTACTTCCTCCAGCTCGTGCACTGTGTGTTTGGGGCGGAGCCCTTTTATGGAGCACCTGGCTGATCACTAATCAGCCTCAGCTGCTCCTAATTGCCCCCAGTGGTTCTGAGTGAGTCAGCAGGGAACAAAGCCCGGAGCATTCTGGGGCTCACATATCTCCCATCCAGCACTCTTCTACTGCCTTCTGCCTTCACCATATCACAGCTTTGATAACAAAAGCTCAAAGTGTAGAAGCATCTCCCTTG